>NC_063439.1:346484-621609 GCF_020379485.1 Brassica napus | reverse complement strand
CCATGAAAGAAGTTTATCATATATTAATACAAATGTATAATGTGGTTTAAATTTTCACACCGAATAAAAGATTATAGGCTTCATATATCGAGAATTTACCCCATTACCGAAAACTCACTATTTTCGTAGGGGGGCCCATAGATTTGAGAAAAATTCATTCAAAAATTGAAATACTGTTTTAATACATATTTGAATCATGTAATAAAATATGATGAAGTTCAAAGAGGTTGGGAACCTTTGTTGTCTCCGTTTCCTAGGGAATAGCAATTTTATAGTGGTTAGTCAATGATTTAGGGAGTATTTGCAGTTTTGCTAAATTAATGGATAAAAAATTAGAACGATGTCCATGTACCATGAAAAGAAGTTTATCATATATTAATACAAATGTATAATGTGGTTTAAATTTTAAAACGAATTAAAGATTATAGGCTTCATATATAGAGCATTTACCGAAAACTCACTATTTTCGTAGGGGGGGTACACATAGATTTTGAGAAAATTCAAAAAAATTGAAATACTGTTTTAATACATATTTGAATCATGTAATAAAATATGATGAAGTTCAAAGAGGTTTGGAACCTTTGTTGTCTCCGTTTCTCTAGGGAATAGCAATTTTATAGTGGTTAGTCCAATGATTTAAGGGATTTACAGTTTTGCTAAATTAATTGATAAAAAATTAGAACGATGTCCATGTACCATGAAAAGAGTTTATCATAAATTAATACAATGTATAATGTGGTTATAAATTTTAAAACAATTAAAAGATTATAGGCTTCATATATAAGCATTTACCGAAAACTCACTATTTTCGTAGGGGGGTAACATATATTTTGAGAAAATTCAAAAATTGAAAATACTGTTTTAATACATATTTGAATCATGTAATAAATATGATGAAGTTCAAAGAGTTTGGAACCTTTGTTGTCTCCGTTTCTCTAGGGAATAGCAATTTTATAGTGGTTAGTCCAATGATTTAGGGAGTATTTGCAGTTTTGCTAAATTAATGGATAAAAATTAGAACGATGTCCATGTACCATGAAAGAAGTTTATATCATATATTAATACAAATGTATAATGTGGTTATAAATTTTAAAACGAATTAAAAGATTATAGGCTTCATATATAGAGCATTTACCGAAAACTCACTATTTTCGTAGGGGGGTACACATAGATTTTGAGAAAATTTCAAAAAAATTGAAAATACTGTTTTAATACATATTTGAATCATGTAATAAAATATGATGAAGTTCAAAGAGGTTTGGAACCTTTGTTGTCTCCGTTTCTCTAGGGAATAGCAATTTTATAGTGGTTAGTCTAATGATTTAGGAGTATTTGCAGTTTTGCTAAATTAATGGATAAAAATTAGAACGATGTCCATGTACCATGAAAAGAAGTTTATCATATATTAATACAAATGTAAATGTGGTTTAATTTTAAACGAATTAAAGATATAGGCTTCATATATAGAGCATTTACCGAAAACTCACTATTTTCGTAGGGGGTACACATAGATTTTGAGAAAAATCAAAAAAATTGAAAATACTGTTTTAATACATATTTGAATCATGTAATAAATATGATGAAGTTCAAAAGGTTTGGAACCTTTGTTGTCTCCGTTTCTCTAGGGAATAGCAATTTTATAGTGGTTAGTCCAATGATTTAGGGAGTATTTGCAGTTTTGCTAAATTAATGGATAAAAATTAGAACGATGTCCATGTACCATGAAAAGAATTTATCATATATTAATACAAATGTATAATGTGGTTATAAATTTAAAACGAATTAAAAGATTATAGGCTTCATATATAGAGCATTTACCGAAAACTCACTATTTTCGTAGGGGGGTACACATAGATTTTGAGAAAATTCAAAAAAATTGAAAATACTGTTTTAATACATATTTGAATCATGTAATAAAATATGATGAAGTTCAAAGAGGTTTGGAACCTTTGTTGTCTCCGTTTCTCTAGGAATAGCAATTTATAGTGGTTAGTCCAATGATTTAGGGAGTATTTGCAGTTTTGCTAAATTAATGATAAAATTAGAACGATGTCCATGTACCATGAAAAGAAGTTTATCATATATTAATACAAATGTATAATGTGGTTATAAAATTTAAACGAATTAAAAGATTATAGGCTTCATATATAGAGCATTTACCGAAAACTCACTATTTTCGTAGGGGGGTACACATAGATTTTGAGAAAAATTCAAAAAATTGAAAATACTGTTTTAATACATATTTGAATCATGTAATAAATATGATGAAGTTCAAAGAGGTTTGGAACCTTTGTTGTCTCCGTTTCTCTAGGGAATAGCAATTTTATAGTGGTTAGTCTAATGATTTAGGGAGTATTTGCAGTTTTGCTAAATTAATGGATAAAAAATTAGAACGATGTCCATGTACCATGAAAAGAAGTTTATCATATATTAATACAAATGTATAATGTGGTTATAAATTTTAAAACGAATTAAAAGATTATAGGCTTCATATATAGAGCATTTACCGAAAACTCACTATTTTCGTAGGGGGGTACACATAGATTTTGAGAAAAATTCAAAAAAATTGAAAATACTGTTTTAATACATATTTGAATCATGTAATAAAATATGATGAAGTTCAAAGAGGTTTGGAACCTTTGTTGTCTCCGTTTCTCTAGGGAATAGCAATTTTATAGTGGTTAGTCCAATGATTTAGGGAGTATTTGCAGTTTTGCTAAATTAATTGATAAAAAATTAGAACGATGTCCATGTACCATGAAAAGAAGTTTATCATATATTAATACAAATGTATAATGTGGTTATAAATTTTAAAACGAATTAAAAGATTATAGGCTTCATATATAGCATTTACCGAAAACTCACTATTTTCGTAGGGGGGTACACATAGATTTTGAGAAAAATTCAAAAAAATTGAAAATACTGTTTTAATACATATTTGAATCATGTAATAAAATATGATGAAGTTCAAAGAGGTTTGGAACCTTTGTTGTCTCCGTTTCTCTAGGGAATAGCAATTTATAGTGGTTAGTCTAATGATTTAGGGAGTATTTGCAGTTTTGCTAAATTAATGGATAAAAATTAGAACGATGTCCATGTACCATGAAAGAAGTTTATCATAATTAATACAAATGTATAATGTGGTTATAAATTTTAAAACGAATTAAAAGATTATAGGCTTCATATATAGAGCATTTACCGAAAACTCACTATTTCGTAGGGGGTACACATAGATTTTGAGAAAAATTCAAAAAATTGAAAATACTGTTTTAATACATATTTGAATCATGTAATAAAATATGATGAAGTTCAAAGAGGTTTGGAACCTTTGTTGTCTCCGTTTCTCTAGGGAATAGCAATTTTATAGTGGTTAGTCTAATGATTTAGGGAGTATTTGCAGTTTTGCTAAATTAATGGATAAAAAATTAGAACGATGTCCATGTACCATGAAAAGAAGTTTATCATATATTAATACAAATGTATAATGTGGTTATAAATTTTAAAACGAATTAAAAGATTATAGGCTTCATATATAGAGCATTTACCGAAAACTCACTATTTTCGTAGGGGGGTACACATAGATTTTGAGAAAAATTCAAAAAATTGAAAATACTGTTTTAATACATATTTGAATCATGTAAAAAATATGATGAAGTTCAAAGAGGTTTGGAACCTTTGTTGTCTCCGTTTCTCTAGGGAATAGCAATTTTATAGTGGTTAGTCCAATGATTTAGGGAGTATTTGCAGTTTTGCTAAATTAATGGATAAAAAATAGAACGATGTCCATGTACCATGAAAAGAAGTTTATCATATATTAATACAAATGTATAATGTGGTTATAAATTTAAAACGAATTAAAAGATTATAGGCTTCATATATAGAGCATTTACCGAAAACTCACTATTTTCGTAGGGGGGTACACATAGATTTTGAGAAAAATTCAAAAAAATTGAAAATACTGTTTTAATACATATTTGAATCATGTAATAAAATATGATGAAGTTCAAAGAGGTTTGGAACCTTTGTTGTCTCCGTTTCTCTAGGGAATAGCAATTTTATAGTGGTTAGTCTAATGATTTAGGAGTATTTGCAGTTTTGCTAAATTAATGGATAAAAAAATAGAACGATGTCCATGTACCATGAAAAGAAGTTTATCATATATTAATACAAGTATAATGTGGTTATAAATTTTAAAACGAATTAAAAGATTATAGGCTTCATATATAGAGCATTTACCGAAAACTCTATTTTCGTAGGGGGGTACACATAGATTTTGAGAAAAATTCAAAAAAATTGAAAATACTGTTTTAATACATATTTGAATCATGTAATAAAATATGATGAAGTTCAAAGAGGTTTGGAACCTTTGTTGTCTCCGTTTCTCTAGGGAATAGCAATTTTATAGTGGTTAGTCTAATGATTTAGGGAGTATTTGCAGTTTTGCTAAATTAATGGATAAAAAATTAGAACGATGTCCATGTACCATGAAAAGAGTTTATCATATATTAATACAAATGTATAATGTGGTTATAAATTTTAAAACGAATTAAAAGATTATAGGCTTCATATATAGAGCATTTACCGAAAACTCACTATTTTCGTAGGGGGGTACACATAGATTTTGAGAAAAATTCAAAAAATTGAAAATACTGTTTTAATACATATTTGAATCATGTAATAAAATATGATGAAGTTCAAAGAGGTTTGGAACCTTTGTTGTCTCCGTTTCTCTAAGGAATAGCAATTTTATAGTGGTTAGTCCAATGATTTAGGGAGTATTTACAGTTTTGCTAAATTAATTGATAAAAATTAGAACGATGTCCATGTACCATGAAAAGAAGTTTATCATATATTAATACAAATGTATAATGTGGTTATAAATTTAAAACGAATTAAAAGATTATAGGCTTCATATATAGAGCATTTACCGAAAACTCACTATTTTCGTAGGGGGGTACACATAGATTTTGAGAAAAATTCAAAAAAATTGAAAATACTGTTTTAATACATATTTGAATCATGTAATAAAATATGATGAAGTTCAAAGAGGTTTGGAACCTTTGTTGTCTCCGTTTCTCTAGGGAATAGCAATTTTATAGTGGTTAGTCTAATGATTTAGGGAGTATTTGCAGTTTTGCTAAATTAATGGATAAAAATTAGAACGATGTCCATGTACCATGAAAAGAAGTTTATCATATATTAATACAAATGTATAATGTGGTTATAAATTTAAAAACGAATTAAAAGATTATAGGCTTCATATATAGAGCATTTACCGAAAACTCACTATTTTCGTAGGGGGGTACACATAGATTTTGAGAAAAATTCAAAAAAAAAAAAAATACTGTTTTAATACATATTTGAATCATGTAATAAAATATGATGAAGTTCAAAGAGGTTTGGAACCTTTGTTGTCTCCGTTTCTCTAGGGAATAGCAATTTTATAGTGGTTAGTCTAATGATTTAGGGAGTATTTGCAGTTTTGCTAAATTAATGGATAAAAAATTAGAACGATGTCCATGTACCATGAAAAGAAGTTTATCATATATTAATACAAATGTATAATGTGGTTATAAATTTTAAAACGAATTAAAAGATTATAGGCTTCATATATAGAGCATTTACCGAAAACTCACTATTTTCGTAGGGGGTACACATAGATTTGGAGAAAAATCAAAAAAATTGAAAATACTGTTTTAATACATATTTGAATCATGTAATAAAATATGATGAAGTTCAAAGAGGTTTGGAACCTTTGTTGTCTCCGTTTCTCTAGGGATAGCAATTTTATAGTGGTTAGTCTAATGATTTAGGGAGTATTTGCAGTTTTGCTAAATTAATGGATAAAAAATTAGAACGATGTCCATGTACCATGAAAAGAAGTTTATCATATATTAATACAAATGTATAATGTGGTTATAAATTTTAAAACGAATTAAAAGATTATAGGCTTCATATATAGAGCATTTACCGAAAACTCACTATTTTCGTAGGGGGGTACACATAGATTTTGAGAAAAATTAAAAAATTGAAATACTGTTTTAATACATATTTGAATCATGTAATAAAATGATGAAGTTCAAAGAGGTTTGGAACCTTTGTTGTCTCCGTTTCTCTAGGAATAGCAATTTTATAGTGGTTAGTCCAATGATTTAAGGAGTATTTACAGTTTTGCTAAATTAATTGATAAAAATTAGAAAGATGTACATGTACCATGAAAAGAGTTTATCATATATTAATACAAATGTATAATGTGGTTATAAATTTTAAAACGAATTAAAAGATTATAGGCTTCATATATAGAGCATTTACCGAAAACTCACTATTTTCGTAGGGGGGTACACATAGATTTTGAGAAAAATTCAAAAAAATTGAAAATACTGTTTTAATACATATTTGAATCATGTAATAAAATATGATGAAGTTCAAAGAGGTTTGGAACCTTTGTTGTCTCCGTTTCTCTAGGGAATAGCAATTTTATAGTGGTTAGTCTAATGATTTAGGGAGTATTTGCAGTTTTGCTAAATTAATGGATAAAAAATTAGAACGATGTCCATGTACCATGAAAAGAAGTTTATCATATATTAATACAAATGTATAATGTGGTTATAAATTTTAAAACGAATTAAAAGATTATAGGCTTCATATATAGAGCATTTACCGAAAACTCACTATTTTCGTAGGGGGGTACACATAGATTTTGAGAAAAATTCAAAAAAATTGAAAATACTGTTTTAATACATATTTGAATCATGTAATAAAATATGATGAAGTTCAAAGAGGTTTGGAACCTTTGTTGTCTCCGTTTCTCTAAGGAATAGCAATTTTATAGTGGTTAGTCCAATGATTTAGGAGTATTTACAGTTTTGCTAAATTAATTGATAAAAAATTAGAACGATGTCCATGTACCATGAAAAGAAGTTTATCATATATTAATACAAATGTATAATGTGGTTATAAATTTTAAAACGAATTAAAAGATTATAGGCTTCATATATAGAGCATTTACCGAAAACTCACTATTTTCGTAGGGGGGTACACATAGATTTTGAGAAAAATTCAAAAAAATTGAAATACTGTTTTAATACATATTTGAATCATGTAATAAATATGATGAAGTTCAAAGAGGTTTGGAACCTTTGTTGTCTCCGTTTCTCTAGGGAATAGCAATTTTATAGTGGTTAGTCTAATGATTTAGGGAGTATTTGCAGTTTTGCTAAATTAATGGATAAAAAATTAGAACGATGTCCATGTACCATGAAAAGAAGTTTATCATATATTAATACAAATGTATAATGTGGTTATAAATTTTAAAACGAATTAAAAGATTATAGGCTTCATATATAGAGCATTTACCGAAAACTCACTATTTTCGTAGGGGGTACACATAGATTTTGAGAAAAATTCAAAAAATTGAAAATACTGTTTTAATACATATTTGAATCATGTAATAAAATATGATGAAGTTCAAAGAGGTTTGGAACCTTTGTTGTCTCCGTTTCTCTAAGGAATAGCAATTTTATAGTGGTTAGTCCAATGATTTAGGGTATTTGCAGTTTTGCTAAATTAATTGATAAAAAATTAGAACGATGTCCATGTACCATGAAAAGGAAGTTTATCATATATAATACAAATGTATAATGTGGTTATAAAATTTAAAACGAATTAAAAGATTATAGGCTTCATATATAGAGCATTTACCGAAAACTCACTATTTTCGTAGGGGGGTACACATAGATTTTGAGAAAAATTCAAAAAATTGAAAATACTGTTTTAATACATATTTGAATCATGTAATAAAATATGATGAAGTTCAAAGAGGTTTGGAACCTTTGTTGTCTCCGTTTCTCTAGGGAATAGCAATTTTATAGTGGTTAGTCTAATGATTTAGGGAGTATTTACAGTTTTGCTAAATTAATGGATAAAAAATTAGAACGATGTCCATGTACCATGAAAAGGAGTTTATCATATATTAATACAAATGTATAATGTGGTTATAAATTTTAAAACGAATTAAAAGATTATAGGCTTCATATATAGAGCATTTACCGAAAACTCACTATTTTCGTAGGGGGTACACATAGATTTTGAGAAAAATTCAAAAAAATTGAAAATACTGTTTTAATACATATTTGAATCATGTAATAAATATGATGAAGTTCAAAGAGGTTTGGAACCTTTGTTGTCTCCGTTTCTCTAGGGAATAGCAATTTTATAGTGGTTAGTCCAATGATTTAGGGAGTATTTGCAGTTTTGCTAAATTAATGGATAAAAAATTAGAACGATGTCCATGTACCATGAAAAGAAGTTTATCATATATTAATACAAATGTATAATGTGGTTATAAATTTTAAAACGAATTAAAAGATTATAGGCTTCATATATAGAGCATTTACCGAAAACTCACTATTTTCGTAGGGGGGTACACATAGATTTTGAGAAAAATTCAAAAAAATTGAAAATACTGTTTTAATACATATTTGAATCATGTAATAAAATATGATGAAGTTCAAAGAGGTTTGGAACCTTTGTTGTCTCCGTTTCTCTAAGGAATAGCAATTTTATAGTGGTTAGTCCAATGATTTAGGGAGTATTTACAGTTTTGCTAAATTAATTGATAAAAAATTAGAACGATGTCCATGTACCATTGAAAGGAGTTTATCATATATTAATACAAATGTATAATGTGGTTATAAATTTTAAAACGAATTAAAAGATTATAGGCTTCATATATAGAGCATTTACCGAAAACTCACTATTTTCGTAGGGGGGTACACATAGATTTTGAGAAAAATTCAAAAAAATTGAAATACTGTTTTAATACATATTTGAATCATGTAATAAAATATGATGAAGTTCAAAGAGGTTTGGAACCTTTGTTGTCTCCGTTTCTCTAGGGAATAGCAATTTTATAGTGGTTAGTCTAATGATTTAGGGAGTATTTACAGTTTTGCTAAATTAATGGATAAAAAATTAGAACGATGTCCATGTACCATTGAAAGGAGTTTATCATATATTAATACAAATGTATAATGTGGTTATAAATTTTAAAACGAATTAAAAGATTATAGGCTTCATATATAGAGCATTTACCGAAAACTCACTATTTTCGTAGGGGGGTACACATAGATTTTGAGAAAAATTCAAAAAAATTGAAAATACTGTTTTAATACATATTTGAATCATGTAATAAAATATGATGAAGTTCAAAGAGGTTTGGAACCTTTGTTGTCTCCGTTTCTCTAGGAATAGCAATTTTATAGTGGTTAGTCCAATGATTTAGGGAGTATTTGCAGTTTTGCTAAATTAATGGATAAAAAATTAGAACGATGTCCATGTACCATGAAAAGAAGTTTATCATATATTAATACAAATGTATAATGTGGTTATAAATTTTAAAACGAATTAAAAGATTATAGGCTTCATATATAGAGCATTTACCGAAAACTCACTATTTTCGTAGGGGGGGTACACATAGATTTTGAGAAAAATTCAAAAAAATTGAAAATACTGTTTTAATACATATTTGAATCATGTAATAAAATATGATGAAGTTCAAAGAGGTTTGGAACCTTTGTTGTCTCCGTTTCTCTAGGGAATAGCAATTTTATAGTGGTTAGTCTAATGATTTAGGGAGTATTTGCAGTTTTGCTAAATTAATGGATAAAAAATTAGAACGATGTCCATGTACCATGAAAAGAAGTTTATCATATATTAATACAAATGTATAATGTGGTTATAAATTTTAAAACGAATTAAAAGATTATAGGCTTCATATATAGAGCATTTACCGAAAACTCACTATTTTCGTAGGGGGGTACACATAGATTTTGAGAAAAATTCAAAAAAATTGAAAATACTGTTTTAATACATATTTGAATCATGTAATAAAATATGATGAAGTTCAAAGAGGTTTGGAACCTTTGTTGTCTCCGTTTCTCTAAGGAATAGCAATTTTATAGTGGTTAGTCCAATGATTTAAGGAGTATTTACAGTTTTGCTAAATTAATTGATAAAAAATTAGAACGATGTCCATGTACCATGAAAAGAAGTTTATCATATATTAATACAAATGTATAATGTGGTTATAAATTTAAAACGAATTAAAAGATTATAGGCTTCATATATAGAGCATTTACCGAAAACTCACTATTTTCGTAGGGGGGTACACATAGATTTTGAGAAAAATTCAAAAAAATTGAAAATACTGTTTTAATACATATTTGAATCATGTAATAAAATATGATGAAGTTCAAAGAGGTTTGGAACCTTTGTTGTCTCCGTTTCTCTAGGGAATAGCAATTTTATAGTGGTTAGTCTAATGATTTAGGGAGTATTTGCAGTTTTGCTAAATTAATGGATAAAAATTAGAACGATGTCCATGTACCATGAAAAGAAGTTTATCATATATTAATACAAATGTATAATGTGGTTATAAATTTTAAAACGAATTAAAAGATTATAGGCTTCATATATAGAGCATTTACCGAAAACTCACTATTTTCGTAGGGGGTACACATAGATTTTGAGAAAAATTCAAAAAATTGAAAATACTGTTTTAATACATATTTGAATCATGTAATAAAATATGATGAAGTTCAAAGAGGTTTGGAACCTTTGTTGTCTCCGTTTCTCTAAGGAATAGCAATTTTATAGTGGTTAGTCCAATGATTTAAGGAGTATTTACAGTTTTGCTAAATTAATTGATAAAAAATTAGAACGATGTCCATGTACCATTGAAAGGAGTTTATCATATATTAATACAAATGTATAATGTGGTTATAAATTTTAAAACGAATTAAAAGATTATAGGCTTCATATATAGAGCATTTACCGAAAACTCACTATTTTCGTAGGGGGGTACACATAGATTTTGAGAAAAATTCAAAAAATTGAAAATACTGTTTTAATACATATTTGAATCATGTAATAAAATATGATGAAGTTCAAAGAGGTTTGGAACCTTTGTTGTCTCCGTTTCTCTAGGGAATAGCAATTTTATAGTGGTTAGTCTAATGATTTAGGGAGTATTTGCAGTTTTGCTAAATTAATGGATAAAAAATTAGAACGATGTCCATGTACCATGAAAAGAAGTTTATCATATATTAATACAAATGTATAATGTGGTTATAAATTTTAAAACGAATTAAAAGATTATAGGCTTCATATATAGAGCATTTACCGAAAACTCACTATTTTCGTAGGGGTACACATAGATTTTGAGAAAAATTCAAAAAATTGAAAATACTGTTTTAATACATATTTGAATCATGTAATAAAATATGATGAAGTTCAAAGAGGTTTGGAACCTTTGTTGTCTCCGTTTCTCTAGGGAATAGCAATTTTATAGTGGTTAGTCTAATGATTTAGGGAGTATTTGCAGTTTTGCTAAATTAATGGATAAAAAATTAGAACGATGTCCATGTACCATGAAAAAAGTTTATCATATATTAATACAAATGTATAATGTGGTTATAAATTTTAAAACGAATTAAAAGATTATAGGCTTCATATATAGAGCATTTACCGAAAACTCACTATTTTCGTAGGGGGGTACACATAGATTTTGAGAAAAATTCAAAAAAATTGAAAATACTGTTTTAATACATATTTGAATCATGTAATAAAATATGATGAAGTTCAAAGAGGTTTGGAACCTTTGTTGTCTCCGTTTCTCTAGGGAATAGCAATTTTATAGTGGTTAGTCTAATGATTTAGGGAGTATTTGCAGTTTTGCTAAATTAATGGATAAAAAATTAGAACGATGTCCATGTACCATGAAAAGAAGTTTATCATATATTAATACAAATGTATAATGTGGTTATAAATTTTAAAACGAATTAAAAGATTATAGGCTTCATATATAGAGCATTTACCGAAAACTCACTATTTTCGTAGGGGGTACACATAGATTTTGAGAAAAATTCAAAAAATTGAAAATACTGTTTTAATACATATTTGAATCATGTAATAAAATATGATGAAGTTCAAAGAGGTTTGGAACCTTTGTTGTCTCCGTTTCTCTAGGGAATAGCAATTTTATAGTGGTTAGTCTAATGATTTAGGGAGTATTTGCAGTTTTGCTAAATTAATGGATAAAAAATTAGAACGATGTCCATGTACCATGAAAAGAAGTTTATCATATATTAATACAAATGTATAATGTGGTTATAAATTTAAAAACGAATTAAAAGATTATAGGCTTCATATATAGAGCATTTACCGAAAACTCACTATTTTCGTAGGGGGTACACATAGATTTTGAGAAAAATTCAAAAAAATTGAAAATACTGTTTTAATACATATTTGAATCATGTAATAAAATATGATGAAGTTCAAAGAGGTTTGGAACCTTTGTTGTCTCCGTTTCTCTAGGGAATAGCAATTTTATAGTGGTTAGTCTAATGATTTACGGAGTATTTGCAGTTTTGCTAAATTAATGGATATAAAATTAGAACGATGTCCATGTACCATGAAAAGAAGTTTATCATATATTAATACAAATGTATAATGTGGTTATAAATTTTAAAACGAATTAAAAGATTATAGGCTTCATATATAGAGCATTTACCGAAAACTCACTATTTTCGTAGGGGGGTACACATAGATTTTGAGAAAAATTCAAAAAAATTGAAAATACTGTTTTAATACATATTTGAATCATGTAATAAAATATGATGAAGTTCAAAGAGGTTTGAAACCTTTGTTGTCTCCGTTTCTCTAAGGAATAGCAATTTTATAGTGGTTAGTCTAATGATTTACGGAGTATTTGCAGTTTTGCTAAATTAATGGATAAAAAATTAGAACGATGTCCATGTACCATGAAAAGAAGTTTATCATATATTAATACAAATGTATAATGTGGTTATAAATTTTAAAACGAATTAAAAGATTATAGGCTTCATATATAGAGCATTTACCGAAAACTCACTATTTTCGTAGGGGGGTACACATAGATTTTGAGAAAAATTCAAAAAATTGAAAATACTGTTTTAATACATATTTGAATCATGTAATAAAATATGATGAAGTTCAAAGAGGTTTGGAACCTTTGTTGTCTCCGTTTCTCTAGGGAATAGCAATTTTATAGTGGTTAGTCTAATGATTTAGGGAGTATTTGCAGTTTTGCTAAATTAATGGATAAAAAATTAGAACGATGTCCATGTACCATGAAAAGAAGTTTATCAAATATTAATACAAATGTATAATGTGGTTATAAATTTTAAAACGAATTAAAAGATTATAGGCTTCATATATAGAGCATTTTCCGAAAACTCTTTATTTTCGTAAGGGGTACACATAGATTTTGAGAAAAATTCAAAAAAATTGAAAATACTGTTTTAATACATATTTGAATCATGTAATAAAATATGATGAAGTTCAAATAGGTTTGGTACCTTTGTTGTCTCCGTTTCTCTAGGGAATATCAATTTTATAGTGGTTAGTCTAATGATTTACGGAGTATTTGCAGTTTTGCTAAAGTAATGGATATAAAATTAGAACGATGTCCATGTACCATGAAAAGAAGTTTATCATATATTAATACAAATGTATAATGTGGTTATAAATTTTAAAACGAATTAAAAGATTATAGGCTTCATATATAGAACATTTACCGAAAACTCACTATTTTCGTAGGGGGATACACATAGATTTTGAGAAAAATTCAAAAAAATTGAAAATACTGTTTAATACATATTTGAATCATGTAATAAAATATGATGAAGTTCAAAGAGGTTTGGAACCTTTGTTGTCTCCGTTTCTCTAAGGAATAGCAATTTTATAGTGGTTAATCCAATGATTTAAGGAGTATTTACAGTTTTGCTAAATTAATTGATAAAAAATTAGAACGATGTCCATGTACCATTGAAAGGAGTTTATCATATATTAATACAAATGTATAATGTGGTTATAAATTTTAAAACGAATTAAAAGATTATAGGCTTCATATATAGAGCATTTACCGAAAACTCACTATTTTCGTAGGGGGGTACATATAGATTTTGAGAAAAATTCAAAAAAATTGTTAATACTGTTTTAATACATATTTGAATCATGTAATAAAATATGATGAAGTTCAAAGAGGTTTGGAACCTTTGTTGTCTCCGTTTCTCTAGGGAATAGCAATTTTATAGTGGTTAGTCTAATGATTTAGGGAGTATTTGCAGTTTTGCTAAATTAATGGATAAAAAATTAGAACGATGTCCACGTACCATGAAAGGAAGTTTATCATATATTAATACAAATGTATAATGTGGTTATAAATTTTAAAACGAATTAAAAGATTATAGGCTTCATATATAGAGCATTTACCGAAAACTCACTATTTTCGTAGGGGGGTACACATAGATTTTGAGAAAAATTCAAAAAAATTGACAATGTGTTTGAAGGATGCCAAATTATTGTTTAATAAAAAAACAAAGGAAAATTTACCAAAATAGAACAAAACACACATTTTATCCTATTAGTATAAAACCTTTTTATTCTATATTTGTTTTAATTATCCTTTCCATTTATCAAATTTAATGAAATAAATAGTTTTATGAATAAAAAATTATAAAAATTAATGAATTACTCATATACACATACTGGTAAATTTTTTGAGTTGTAAAACTTTTGAAATCAAAGTTTCTAATTAATTATACGGAAGGAAGATATAGAAAATGAATTCCAGGTTAAATAAGTTATTCTACTTTCATTAGAATCAGTAATCTATTATTAAATAAAAAAATCTAATTATGAGAAATGCGAAGTGTACATATTTCAAAGGTAGCTACATTATTTTAAACGCAACTTCTACATTTGTACGGATAAGAATAATCATATTTTCAAAAATAGCAAGTTCAATTATAAAATATTCTTAAAATATTTAGAATTTTTTTTACTTTCTTAAAACGTGTGTTTCAGTGATTATCTTGTCAAACAAAATTGATTTTCATTTATTTCTTTGATTTTTTAAACTAATTTTCAAAAAAAAAATTGATTTATTTTAAATCAAATTGCATAAAATTAAAAAAATAATATAAAATTGTATAATTATCAAAAAATAAAACTAAACAGAATTGTTAATTGATAAAAAAATAGTGATCTGGAATTTTTCCATTTTATTAAAATTAGATTTTGATTTTTTTTTTAATTGATATATAAAATAAGTTTTTAAATTGTTAATTGATAAAGTAAATGTTAGATTGAGGTTTTAAGCAAATATACTAAAGGGATTAATTTAGGTTAGTTTTATACCAAAGAGACAAAGAGTGTATTTTTTTGTTCTATTTGGCAAATTTCCCAAAAACAAATTAATGTTCATTAACCATTTTAATCAATTTTAAAAATATTGCTAAGTGTATATCCCTTATATATTATTTGAGAAGCATTGCAACATTTTTTTATAGCCACGTGTCATCACTAGAATGATTCTTAGAATCCTTAGAGTATTAGGTTGGTCCATCTAAATATATAATAAGTTTTTTATTAAACCACAATAATAAATACATTATTAATGTGCTTCATTATTTCCTTAAATAAGATTATAGAATTTCCTAATGTGGCTAAAGTATATATGACAATTAATGAGTTTGAATAATAAATATTTGATAAAAATAAGTGTGTATTATAATTATCTTTGTTTAATTTTAAGATATTAAAGTAAATTAAACAATCATAGTAATTATATAATAAAAATAAAAAAATTATTTATATATTATATTTTGAATTTTTAAAACGCGTATAAATTATAAAAACTGTTAAAAATTTCACATTCAAATTTTGTGATCTATGATTTAAAACTTTTGTTATGACATGATACAAATAATTAAAAAATAATATAAATTAAAAGTCTCATTTAATAAATATCAAAAATAAAAGATATATAAATTTATGTATCATTTTAAATTAAACTATATGCCATATAAAAATACATAAATATCTTAATTTTGAAATTTACTTTGAACATTTTTTTGATAAAAAATTTGAAAAAATATTGACAACTTAATTTTTAAAGTATTATAAATTACTTAAACCACTAATCCCACAATGAAAATTTTGTTATCACTAATTTAGACTTTTTCTATAACATATACAAATGATAAAAAAAAAATATGAGCAAAAAGCATCATCTAATAAATATTAATATTAAAATATACCATATGTATGTTACTATCATTTAAATTAATTATATATCATTTCAAATAGAAAAAATATTTTTTCGATTTATAAAATTTATTTATATGTTTGCACCAATTTAATTATATAAGTAGTAGATAATGATTTTTTAATTATTTAATATATATTTATTATTTCATAATATGTTATAAATATATAATATATAAAATAATATATATATATATATATATAATTTTCATTCCGCGCATGGCGCAGATCTTAACATAGTATTAAGTAAAGCTACTAACTGGAGAACAAAACTCGTAAGTCACTTTCAAATATTTGTGAAGAAATTTGTTAATAACAAATGATCAGTAAAATTCACGTATGAAACGGGTTAATTAATAGTTTCTCTATAATTATGTCAAATTGAATTGGTTAATAAATAATTTTTAGATAGGTGCGTCCAAGTAACATCCTTTACAAATGTTTGTCTTCTTCTGCTCACGTGGGTAGGCGTAAGCGATCATTATCCAAAATGAATATCTTCATTTGCGTAGCCTTTTCGATCTTGATTTGTCTCATACGCGGACATCCTGATTTTAGTACTAGCGATTGCTGATTGCTCAAAAACAGAGCATAACGATTTAAGAACTATCTTAGAACAGATCATGATCGATTCAAGAACTGTCTCAAAAACAGAGCATGAAAAGACTTAAGAATTGTCTTTGAAGCAGAGAAAACAACCTTACCCAAATCTGGGTAAAGACATAAAAATTCAGCAGGAACCCAAATCCAATGAGTTGATGATATGAGAAATTTGTTCTTTTTAATATTGACAACTCTTCTCAGGAAATAGCACATGATTTTGTGATCATGAAGTTCATTGAAACCTCGGAAAATACCAATAAATTTTCGCCAAAAGTTCTCACCATCATACCGAGAACATGGTATGTCAGTAACATTCCGAGAACTTAGCCATAACTATGATTTTCCGAGACCCAAACTCCGATGATTTGACGTTTCTTGAAAAGTCACCCGGAATCGTTGATTCCAACAACCCTACGAGAATTGTTGCCATCGAGAGTTATACGTTTTTCTTGTAAGATAGAAATATAAAAATATTCACACGCCTAAGATTTTATTTTTGAGATGCATATGAATGTGTGTGACATCGTCCCATCACACAAAATGATGAGATATGTTTCTGGTAGTTCTAAGGACACTGCATTGTCGGAAAAGACATTGATGCACTAATGCTACTGGTGGTAGTCAAGCATGATGTGCTTGTTACAGTTTCCATAATCCATGTAGAAAATAACGGTAGATCAAACTAAGTGTACTTGATACCATTTGCAATTGTAATTGTTTTATTTGTCGAGTGGATTTGTTTCTAGATTAGGTTCCGGAAATGTAGGGACAACCGAATCTCGTGAAAAAAAACTGTGTCTCATCGATCAAACATAAATATAGCCCGAATCCTAACTTACAGTAACATCAGAAGATAATTATCCCCGATCAATGCTAAGACCACACTAGCACAAAATGATCCAACAACATCGTTTTAACAGTATCAGGTTTGTACAATATTTCTTTGTAAACATTATTGGTCAGGTTTGTGTAACCAACCAAAACAAATTATAATTAACTTATTTGCGAGGTTGTAAAAACAAATTTTAAGGAGACTGCTTTTTGCTTTTAATGGATTATCGGTGTCGTCAGAGTTCTAGTTTGCTTTTTAAGACCATTTCCAATGGATTACTCTATTTTTTACTCTAAAATAGAGTAACTCTATAATAGAGTTTGAATTTGCTCTAATGGTACTCTATTTTAGAGTAAAAAATTGAGTGATGAACAAACAAAAAACAAATTACTCTATATTTGGAGTAAACCTATTTTTCACTCTATTATAGAGTAAGAAATAGAATATCATTGGAGCATTTTTTACTCTAAACTCTATTTTAGAGTGAAAAATAGAGTGGGGTTGGAGATGCTCTAATAGTGACGAAGTGTGTATGTTTTCAAAATACCATTAACAAAACACGAACTTTTTATTTATTACAAAAAGCACAGGATAACATTTTATTTAGGAGTAATTATTAAGCTCCGAACTAGACGAGCTACATAGATTCACTGGCACTGACGACATTGTCGTGGACTAACGATAAATTCCTCTCCACTGGTTCTTTCCAAAACTCAGACATATTTGTATTAACAGGATAGGTAATAAGTTCACGAATGTTCATGGGTTGGATAACGTTTGGGTCGGCTCCGAAGAGAAGATGAGCGAATGATTCTTGTGCCTTCTCTGAGTTGTGACGTCCATCGAAGTAAAGGTAAGACCTTTGATACTCGCACAGCTTCGAGTGCACGTTGGGTAAACCGCAACCATATGCGTTGTGCGTCCCAGTACCGCAACACGATACATTGGTAAGGGAGAAACCTAGTCAATCACAACAAGTATGATCAAATACTAGTTCTAAATAACGATGTTAACTGTTACTAGTGTATGTATATATTATAATACTTACGGAAGTTCATGTTTCTTTGTGTCCTGCGAAGAATAACATTGTAGAAATCGAAGACGGTGAATTGGAAACCCGGTTTGGCTGTCGCTAAGTCATTCAGCATCGGTCCGATTTTAGCGTTGTGTAGTTTAGCCAAATCGTTGAGTTTCTCGTAACAGTCGTTACCAGTGTTAAAATCTTGTCTCACGATAGGTAAACAACCTAGTGGCGGTAACGTATATACAACGAACTTACTAGCTCCGAATGAATACAACATCTGCAATATTCACATACATTATTTACAGTAACGAATATTATGGATACTATTAAGTATTAACTAATTTTCCCATTCATTTCTAAGTGTAAAAGGACTTAATTACCTCGATATTGTATTTTAGTCTGCTACTGACTGAAGTGACAAAAGCTTCTTGAGCAGAGCCATCGGCAGCAGGATTGCTTTTGGTAAAGTTTAAGTAATCTTCCATACCCATGGATATCATAAACAATGATTTCAGAATGTAATCATCGTTCCAGTTTGATCTCATCTGATCGAATTTCCTCACTTGTTGATTCAGATTCAACTATAAAAAAAAAAAATTAAACCATGCGTTACAAAAGGTACTAGAATTTTACTGATAATTATTTAACAAATAATTTATGACAATTATGACTGATATAATTATAATAGTAATACACTATATACCTATATATATAACGAATGAAGCTTACAGAGTCTTTGGGAGTCCCAAGTATAGTAGCGGAGTCTACGGCAAAGCTAGCTCCTCGTGAGGCATCGGCGCCAGGTTTAAGCGCCGGCGGTAAATCGTGTGAAATCCCCATAAATTTTGCTGTCATTTTATTCACCCCTCATTAATGTTATGAACTTTAATTATGAATCTATTTTCACACATTTATAAAATGCATATTTATAAATTTCATAAAAATACTCCAACTAAATTTTGTTAAATTTTTTAAAATCTAAACTTTTTCGCTACTCAATTTAATAATCCCAACTAATTATTTTGTCCATTTTAATACATAAAATTTTAAAAATGTGCCAATTTTAATATCCAAACTTTGTTTATTTTAATCAAAATGGTTAATAAATTTCAAATGGAAATTTAAAAAATCTCTAAAATTCACAAACAATCTTAAAAATTATAATTTTCTAATAAGTGTTAGAAATAAAGTAATCAAATTTTGCATAATCTTATATTGTATAATAAGTTTTAATTTTTAAATATCAAATTTAGTTTATTTTTGGAAATAGAAAACAAATTTATTTATTTTCCTTCAAAATTTTTTTAAATTTAAAATTTTCTCCATAATTTATTTATTTTCATTCCAATAACTTCAAATAAAACTAGAATTTTTAAGATTATTTTGTGAATTTTAGAGATTTTCTAAATTTTCATTTGAAACTTATTAACCTTTTTGATTAAAATAAAAAAGTTTGGGTATTAAAATGGGTATAATTTTAGATTTTCTATATTAAAATGGTAAAATAATCAGTTAGGGTATTAAAATGGGTAGCAAAAAAAAGTAATATTAAAAAGCTTAACAAAATTTAGTTGGAGTATTTTTATAGAATTTTGTCAAACATGAACTCAATTTTAAATTATTTTTTGATTTTATATATAAACTCACGAATACGCCATAAATTATATGTTTTCCCAGTTTCTTTTTCCGATACGAAAAAAAATAGTTGTTTCCAGGAGAAAAGGTGAAAACAGAGAAAAGAAAAACAATATTTTTTAGTAAAAAAACAATAAACTTGTGTTGTTCATAAAAAGAAAAACAATAAACTTACCAATAAAGTCCGGCACAATTTTGCCATCCGATAACTTGCCGTTGGGGTCATCTCGGGATTTACCGTAAGGCCAGAAGTTTTGAGGAAGTGTACCACTTGTAATGAACTTTCTATTTCCGGCGTCGAAGTTGGAATCTCCGAATGTGAACAATGCCACCGCCGGAATATGTTGTCCGGCGACGATGATAGGGTTGTGGAACAGTGTGAATACAAGAAGTACCCCTAGAACACTCGCTAAACTGAAGTTGGGTGCCATTTTTGTGGAACAGAGGATGGTAAGATATGTTTGATAAGTTCTTGTGTCCACTACTAGATATATATATATATATATATATATAGATATGAAGCAAAAATAGTTAGAAATAATACAGTTTTAAATGACAAGTTTTGTTGAATGTAACATGTCAAAAACATTTCAAATTACAGAAAAGAAATAATGCTTGTAATACAATTATATACATGCTGACAAAAAATATAATTGTATAAAAAAACAAAGTGGCAGCGGTGTGAATGTGAAGTGTTCACTATTCAGTCTCTCACGTTTTTGATATGTGTTATTGGTTGAAACTAATTCCACTTGTACCTAACTTTTCGTAAATTTAACGGACCCAAAATTTAACCATCTCTTAGATTATATGTTTTTAGTTAATCTTTGAAAATTTAATGACTTATTACATTTTCATTTTTGCGATTATGGTATATTTCAAAATAATTTCCTTTTTAACTCGTAGTTGACAAAGCATAATAGAGTTAAAAAGGGTTGACAAACCAGAGTGTTAAAAGTAATTACGTAAATCATTTTAAATTGTTACATGTTTTTGATTTTAAACTAAATCATTTTAAATAAAATATAGTTGGACAAAAGAATAGGATGTTTTAATTTTTTTTTATTTTTATTAGTATTATAAAATAGTAATATAGTGATCTGTTTTGCATAGACCAATCTTGTAATATTTGATTCAAAAAAGGACCAATCTTGTAATGATATTGTTTAAAAGGTATTGTCTAAATGTCACTTAACCTATATAAAAAGCATTAAAAGGTTCGATCTTCAGACGATGCTCCTTACTTAGATTCAACACAAATTTCCGAACACATCACTCTCGGTGGAGCATGATTACTTAGGCATTACAAAACATTTATCCGGAGCTGCTAGTTCTAATGGTAAAACCTTGAGTAGAGGTGCCAAGTTGGAGTCTCAGCAGTTCGAAGAGGGGGATTATATTAAAAAACAGATTCTTGTCCCAATAAGAGCTATAAAGATCCATACAGAAAACTACCAATTATAAAATCAAAAATATGAAATAACTGAGTTAAAAGTTTGGTTTAGTTTGATTTACTAACACTTTTTTTTAATTTTAGTTTCAATCGGTGGAAAATTACGTAGCCGGCCCAAAAACATGTTTTTGTGAATAAAATAATAACTTAAATCAAAATAATAAAAATGTATTACATTTATTGTTACTTAATTTTCCACTCCATATAAATATTTTACTAAATAAAAAAAACTAATGCTTGCTATTTTTAATTTATAAGTTTATATCATATTTTCATATTTTAGTGCAAATGGCTTCTTTATGGTTTTTCTTTTGCTATGGTTGGTTTTATTTTATTTTTTGTAACACTTATGGTTGGTTTACGTTTAAGTTTTTTGGATAAAGTTTCTTGGTATCGTGCCGCCAAAGTTGGACCGCGGAACACGTTTGGTCTCCGCAACGTGAAAATCTTTGAACGTTTTGTTTTTATATCTTTCATTTGAACGTGGTATCGTCGTGGCTACTACTAGCCTACTACTACCATTATCATATTTTCTATTTTCACTTAACTTATTCTGGATGCTTTATTTGTTTCACGCGGGTTTAAGATTCATATTCCAACCCCCATTTTATTTTTTCACTATAAAATAGAGTTTAGAGTAAAAATATTCCAATGGTATTCTATTTCTCACTTTATAATAGAGTGAAAAATAATTTTACTTCAAATATAGAGTAACTTGTTTTTTTTTGTTTATCACTCTATTTTCTACTCTAAAATAGAGTATCATTGAAGCAAATTCAAACTCTATTATAGAGTTACTCTATTGTAGAGTAAAAAATAGAGTAAACCATCGAAAATGGTCTTAGCCTCTAAAATGCACGTTCCTGATGATAATAAATATATTTCATTACATTTAAAACCAAATAAATTGTCAGAACTTATTCCCTTGACTATCATTGATCAGTTAACTCACTTCATTTTCATTGTTGCTCACTTAGTTGTATTAGAAATATTAATCTCGCTCGACACGCTATGTTTAATTAGTAGTTTTGTGTTTTATTCTAATTTTATAGTCCAAAAGTTGTCTAATCGGTGTTTGAAGGATGCCAAATTATTGTTTAATAAAAAAAACAAAGGAAAATTTACCAAAATAGAACAAAACACACATTTTATCCTATTAGTATAAAACCTTTTTATTCTATATTTGTTTTAATTATCCTTTCCATTTATCAAATTTAATGAAATAAATAGTTTTATGAATAAAAAATTATAAAAATTAATGAATTACTCATATACACATACTGGTAAATTTTTTGAGTTGTAAAACTTTTGAAATCAAAGTTTCTAATTAATTATACGGAAGGAAGATATAGAAAATGAATTCCAGGTTAAATAAGTTATTCTACTTTCATTAGAATCAGTAATCTATTATTAAATAAAAAATCTAAATATGAGAAATGCGAAGTGTACATATTTCAAAGGTAGCTACATTATTTTAAACGCAACTTCTACATTTTTACGGATAAGAATAATCATATTTTCAAAAAATGGCAAGTTCAATTATAAAATATTCTTAAAATATTTAGAATTTTTTTTACTTTCTTAAAACGTGTGTTTCAGTGATTATCTTGTCAAACAAAATTGATTTTCATTTATTTCTTTGATTTTTTAAACTAATTTTCAAAAAAAAAATTGATTTATTTTAAATCAAATTGCATAAAATTAAAAAAATAATATAAAATTGTATAATTATCAAAAAATAAAACTAAACAGAATTGTTAATTGATAAAAAAAATAGTGATCTGGAATTTTTCCATTTTATTAAAATTAGATTTTGATTTTTTTTTAATTGATATATAAAATAAGTTTTAAATTGTTAATTGATAAAGTAAATGTTAGATTGAGGTTTTAAGCAAATATACTAAAGGGATTAATTTAGGTTAGTTTTATACCAAAGAGACAAAGAGTGTATTTTTTTGTTCTATTTGGCAAATTTCCCAAAAACAAATTAATGTTCATTAACCATTTTAATCAATTTTAAAAATATTGCTAAGTGTATATCCCTTATATATTATTTGAGAAGCATTGCAACATTTTTTTATAGCCACGTGTCATCACTAGAATGATTCTTAGAATCCTTAGAGTATTAGGTTGGTCCATCTAAATATATAATAAGTTTTTTATTAAACCACAATAATAAATACATTATTAATGTGCTTCATTATTTCCTTAAATAAGATTATAGAATTTCCTAATGTGGCTAAAGTATATATGACAATTAATGAGTTTGAATAATAAATATTTGATAAAAATAAGTGTGTATTATAATTATCTTTGTTTAATTTTAAGATATTAAAGTAAATTAAACAATCATAGTAATTATATAATAAAAATAAAAAAATTATTTATATATTATATTTTGAATTTTTAAAAACGCGTATAAATTATAAAAACTGTTAAAAATTTCACATTCAAATTTTGTGATCTATGATTTAAAACTTTTGTTATGACATGATACAAATAATTAAAAAATAATATAAATTAAAAGTCTCATTTAATAAGTATCAAAAATAAAAGATATATAAATTTATGTATCATTTTAAATTAAACTATATGCCATATAAAAATACATAAATATCTTAATTTTGAAATTTACTTTGAACATTTTTTTGATAAAAAAATTTGAAAAAATATTGACAACTTAATTTTTAAAGTATTATAAATTACTTAAACCACTAATCCCACAATGAAAATTTTGTTATCACTAATTTAGACTTTTTCTATAACATATACAAATGATAAAAAAAAAATATGAGCAAAAAGTATCATCTAATAAATATTAATATTAAAATATACCATATGTATGTTACTATCATTTAAATTAATTATATATCATTTCAAATAGAAAAAATATTTTTTCGATTTATAAAATTTATTTATATGTTTGCACCAATTTAATTATATAAGTAGTAGATAATGATTTTTTAATTATTTAATATATATTTATTATTTCATAATATGTTATAAATATATAATATATAAAATAATATATATATATATAATTTTCATTCCCCGCATGGCGCAGATCTTAACATAGTATTAAGTAAAGCTACTAACTGGAGAACAAAACTCGTAAGTCACTTTCAAATATTTGTGAAGAAATTTGTTAATAACAAATGATCAGTAAAATTCACGTATGAAACGGGTTAATTAATAGTTTCTCTATAATTATGTCAAATTGAATTGGTTAATAAATAATTTTTAGATAGGTGCGTCCAAGTAACATCCTTTACAAATGTTTGTCTTCTTCTGCTCACGTGGGTAGGCGTAAGCGATCATTATCCAAAATGAATATCTTCATTTGCGTAGCCTTTTCGATCTTGATTTGTCTCATACGCGGACATCCTGATTTTAGTACTAGCGATTGCTGATTGCTCAAAAACAGAGCATAACGATTTAAGAACTATCTTAGAACAGATCATGATCGATTCAAGAACTGTCTCAAAAACAGAGCATGAAAAGACTTAAGAATTGTCTTTGAAGCAGAGAAAACAACCTTACCCAAATCTGGGTAAAGACATAAAAATTCAGCAGGAACCCAAATCCAATGAGTTGATGATATGAGAAATTTGTTCTTTTTAATATTGACAACTCTTCTCAGGAAATAGCACATGATTTTGTGATCATGAAGTTCATTGAAACCTCGGAAAATACCAATAAATTTTCGCCAAAAGTTCTCACCATCATACCGAGAACATGGTATGTCAGTAACATTCCGAGAACTTAGCCATAACTATGATTTTCCGAGACCCAAACTCCGATGATTTGACGTTTCTTGAAAAGTCACCCGGAATCGTTGATTCCAACAACCCTACGAGAATTGTTGCCATCGAGAGTTATACGTTTTTCTTGTAAGATAGAAATAAAAAAATATTATGTTCAAAAAAAAGAAATATAAAAATATTCACACGTCTAAGATTTTATTTTTGAGATGCATATGAATGTGTGTGACATCGTCCCATCACACAAAATGATGAGATATGTTTCTGGTAGTTCTAAGGACACTGCATTGTCGGAAAAGACATTGATGCACTAATGCTACTGGTGGTAGTCAAGCATGATGTGCTTGTTACAGTTTCCATAATCCATGTAGAAAATAACGGTAGATCAAACTAAGTGTACTTGATACCATTTGCAATTGTAATTGTTTTATTTGTCGAGTGGATTTGTTTCTAGATTAGGTTCCGGAAATGTAGGGACAACCGAATCTCGTGAAAAAAAAACTGTGTCTCATCGATCAAACATAAATATAGCCCGAATCCTAACTTACAGTAACATCAGAAGATAATTATCCCCGATCAATGCTAAGACCACACTAGCACAAAATGATCCAACAACATCGTTTTAACAGTATCAGGTTTGTACAATATTTCTTTGTAAACATTATTGGTCAGGTTTGTGTAACCAACCAAAACAAATTATAATTAACTTATTTGCGAGGTTGTAAAAACAAATTTTAAGGAGACTGCTTTTTGCTTTTAATGGATTATCGGTGTCGTCAGAGTTCTAGTTTGCTTTTTAAGACCATTTCCAATGGATTACTCTATTTTTTACTCTAAAATAGAGTAACTCTATAATAGAGTTTGAATTTGCTCTAATGGTACTCTATTTTAGAGTAAAAAATTGAGTGATGAACAAACAAAAAACAAATTACTCTATATTTGGAGTAAACCTATTTTTCACTCTATTATAGAGTAAGAAATAGAATATCATTGGAGCATTTTTTACTCTAAACTCTATTTTAGAGTGAAAAATAGAGTGGGGTTGGAGATGCTCTAATAGTGACGAAGTGTGTATGTTTTCAAAATACCATTAACAAAACACGAACTTTTTATTTATTACAAAAAGCACAGGATAACATTTTATTTAGGAGTAATTATTAAGCTCCGAACTAGACGAGCTACATAGATTCACTGGCACTGACGACATTGTCGTGGACTAACGATAAATTCCTCTCCACTGGTTCTTTCCAAAACTCAGACATATTTGTATTAACAGGATAGGTAATAAGTTCACGAATGTTCATGGGTTGGATAACGTTTGGGTCGGCTCCGAAGAGAAGATGAGCGAATGATTCTTGTGCCTTCTCTGAGTTGTGACGTCCATCGAAGTAAAGGTAAGACCTTTGATACTCGCACAGCTTCGAGTGCACGTTGGGTAAACCGCAACCATATGCGTTGTGCGTCCCAGTACCGCAACACGATACATTGGTAAGGGAGAAACCTAGTCAATCACAACAAGTATGATCAAATACTAGTTCTAAATAACGATGTTAACTGTTACTAGTGTATGTATATATTATAATACTTACGGAAGTTCATGTTTCTTTGTGTCCTGCGAAGAATAACATTGTAGAAATCGAAGACGGTGAATTGGAAACCCGGTTTGGCTGTCGCTAAGTCATTCAGCATCGGTCCGATTTTAGCGTTGTGTAGTTTAGCCAAATCGTTGAGTTTCTCGTAACAGTCGTTACCAGTGTTAAAATCTTGTCTCACGATAGGTAAACAACCTAGTGGCGGTAACGTATATACAACGAACTTACTAGCTCCGAATGAATACAACATCTGCAATATTCACATACATTATTTACAGTAACGAATATTATGGATACTATTAAGTATTAACTAATTTTCCCATTCATTTCTAAGTGTAAAAGGACTTAATTACCTCGATATTGTATTTTAGTCTGCTACTGACTGAAGTGACAAAAGCTTCTTGAGCAGAGCCATCGGCAGCAGGATTGCTTTTGGTAAAGTTTAAGTAATCTTCCATACCCATGGATATCATAAACAATGATTTCAGAATGTAATCATCGTTCCAGTTTGATCTCATCTGATCGAATTTCCTCACTTGTTGATTCAGATTCAACTATAAAAAAAAAAATTAAACCATGCGTTACAAAAGGTACTAGAATTTTACTTATAATTATTTAACAAATAATTTATGACAATTATGACTGATATAATTATAATAGTAATACACTATATACCTATATATATAACGAATGAAGCTTACAGAGTCTTTGGGAGTCCCAAGTATAGTAGCGGAGTCTACGGCAAAGCTAGCTCCTCGTGAGGCATCGGCGCCAGGTTTAAGCGCCGGCGGTAAATCGTGTGAAATCCCCATAAATTTTGCTTTCATTTTATTCACCCCTCATTAATGTTATGAACTTTAATTATGAATCTATTTTCACACATTTATAAATTTCATAAAAATACTCCAACTAAATTTTGTTAAATTTTTTAAAATCTAAACTTTTTCGCTACTCAATTTAATAATCCCAACTAATTATTTTGTCCATTTTAATACATAAAATTTTAAAAATGTGCCAATTTTAATATCCAAACTTTGTTTATTTTAATCAAAATGGTTAATAAATTTCAAATGGAAATTTAAAAAATCTCTAAAATTCACAAACAATCTTAAAAATTATAATTTTTTAATAAGTGTTAGAAATAAAGTAATCAAATTTTGCATAATCTTATATTGTATAATAAGTTTTAATTTTTAAATATCAAATTTAGTTTATTTTTGGAAATAAAAAACAAATTTATTTATTTTCCTTCAAAATTAATTTTTTTAAATTTAAAATTTTCTCCATAATTTATTTATTTTCATTCCAATAACTTCAAATAAAACTAGAATTTTTAACATTATTTTGTGAATTTTAGAGATTTTCTAAATTTTCATTTGAAACTTATTAACCTTTTTGATTAAAATAAACAAAGTTTGGGTATTAAAATGGGTATAATTTTAGATTTTCTATATTAAAATGGTAAAATAATCAGTTAGGGTATTAAAATGGGTAGCAAAAAAAAGTAGATATTAAAAAGCTTAACAAAATTTAGTTGGAGTATTTTTATAGAATTTTGTCAAACATGAACTCAATTTTAAATTATTTTTTGATTTTATATATAAACTCACGAATACGCCATAAATTATATGTTTTCCCAGTTTCTTTTTCCGATACGAAAAAAAAATAGTTGTTTCCAGGAGAAAAGGTGAAAACAGAGAAAAGAAAAACAATATTTTTTAGTAAAAAAACAATAAACTTGTGTTGTTCATAAAAAGAAAAACAATAAACTTACCAATAAAGTCCGGCACAATTTTGCCATCCGATAACTTGCCGTTGGGGTCATCTCGGGATTTACCGTAAGGCCAGAAGTTTTGAGGAAGTGTACCACTTGTAATGAACTTTCTATTTCCGGCGTCGAAGTTGGAATCTCCGAATGTGAACAATGCCACCGCCGGAATATGTTGTCCGGCGACGATGATAGGGTTGTGGAACAGTGTGAATACAAGAAGTACCCCTAGAACACTCGCTAAACTGAAGTTGGGTGCCATTTTTGTGGAACAGAGGATGGTAAGATATGTTTGATAAGTTCTTGTGTCCACTACTAGATATATATATATATATATATATATAGATATGAAGCAAAAATAGTTAGAAATAATACAGTTTTAAATGACAAGTTTTGTTGAATGTAACATGTCAAAAACATTTCAAATTACAGAAAAGAAATAATGCTTGTAATACAATTATATACATGCTGACAAAAAATATAATTGTATAAAAAAACAAAGTGGCAGCGGTGTGAATGTGAAGTGTTCACTATTCAGTCTCTCACGTTTTTGATATGTGTTATTGGTTGAAACTAATTCCACTTGTACCTAACTTTTCGTAAATTTAACGGACCCAAAATTTAACCATCTCTTAGATTATATGTTTTTAGTTAATCTTTGAAAATTTAATGACTTATTACATTTTCATTTTTGCGATTATGGTATATTTCAAAATAATTTCCTTTTTAACTCGTAGTTGACAAAGCATAATAGAGTTAAAAAGGGTTGACAAACCAGAGTGTTAAAAGTAATTACGTAAATCATTTTAAATTGTTACATGTTTTTGATTTTAAACTAAATCATTTTAAATAAAATATAGTTGGACAAAAGAATAGGATGTTTTAATTTTTTTTTATTTTTATTAGTATTATAAAATAGTAATATAGTGATCTGTTTTGCATAGACCAATCTTGTAATATTTGATTCAAAAAAGGACCAATCTTGTAATGATATTGTTTAAAAGGTATTGTCTAAATGTCACTTAACCTATATAAAAAGCATTAAAAGGTTCGATCTTCAGACGATGCTCCTTACTTAGATTCAACACAAATTTCCGAACACATCACTCTCGGTGGAGCATGATTACTTAGGCATTACAAAACATTTATCCGGAGCTGCTAGTTCTAATGGTAAAACCTTGAGTAGAGGTGCCAAGTTGGAGTCTCAGCAGTTCGAAGAGGGGGATTATATTAAAAAACAGATTCTTGTCCCAATAAGAGCTATAAAGATCCATACAGAAAACTACCAATTATAAAATCAAAAATATGAAATAACTGAGTTAAAAGTTTGGTTTAGTTTGATTTACTAACACTTTTTTTTAATTTTAGTTTCAATCGGTGGAAAATTACGTAGCCGGCCTAAAAACATGTTTTTGTGAATAAAATAATAACTTAAATCAAAATAATAAAAATGTATTACATTTATTGTTACTTAATTTTTCACTCCCATATAAATATTTTACTAAATAAAAAAACTCTTTATGTTTCACTTAATTTAACCAAACCCATAGAAATAGTCTTTTTATTAGTTTATAAAATCAGTCAGCATGAACATTAGCTATCCATTTAGGTACGTGTTCCTTTCGGGTATCATTTTGTTTGTTTTGTAAGGCTCTGCTTGAATATTATAAATTTATGTGTGGATTTTGAGTTGAGTTCTTCTAGATCTGGATGAGTTCGGTTCATATGTATATGAGTCTAAAAATATCTAAATAACAAATTTTGTCTGATACAAATTCTGATATTTGTAAAAAATAATTTTCTATCCGATTCGGTACAGGTCTTTTGAATACAATTAGTTATATTACAACACATTTAAAATAAATAAAACTAATTATAAAAAAATAAACATCAATGTATAAAAAATGTAAGAACTAATATCCGCGCATATGCGTAGATCAATATCTAGTTATAATAAGATGTTAATTATAGTCAATTTCTATAATAATATTTGAGAAATCATTTTTTTACGTGTCGCGATCACGTTAATTCTAAAAATTGTTAATTACGTTGATATCCTTAATGAATTAAAATTATTATGTATTTGCCATTATCAATATTTTTATTTTTAAGTTTTTATGAATGTTTTGTTTTACTTTTCTAAAAAAAATATCTATAAATCTTTCCAAAGTTATTTGAAATATTTATTTGTCTGATATATTTTCATTAGATATTTTATTTTTGAATTTCCTTTTTATACTGGTTTCTGAACCACATATATAAAAAAATATGTTTATAAAATTTTAAACGTGGATATATTTTATAAATAATTTGATTTCACAAAAAGGAATTAAATTATAATATTGATATTTTTAAAATAATAACTTTCCTTTAAAAAATTATATCAAACCACTTAATAAATATTCCTTTGATGATTTTTTGTCACTTAAGTTTTTTTATTTTACCTTCTTTTTATCTATTCTGGTTTCAAAATAAACTATATATAAAAGAAATAATTATAAAATTAATATATATATATATATATATATATATATTTCATAATTTAGGAACATCCACAAAATAACTGTAATATTTAAAAGTTAAATAATTCTCCTTCGATGACAAAAAAATAAAATAAATAAAGTCCTCCCCTCAAAATATAACTCAAACAGCATAACAGATATTAAAAAGACTAAATATATGTTTTCGATCAATACATTTTTATCTGATTATCACCAAAAAAATTAACATAAACCAATATTCTTAATAAGCTAAAAATTATACTTACCATGATTAAGAATATTTTTAATTTCGTTGTTTTGCACAACTGAACTAAATGCAATGTTCTTAACTAACCTGTTTTTTATATATTAAACTATATATATATATACACACTCAAAATCTGTGGTCTAAGTAATATGTTAACTTGACCAATCTAAATTGTTGCTAAAAGAAAAAGAAGACCAATCTAAATTTTTATACTTACAATCAGTGGTCTAACTAAATATATCAACATATTATTATGTATAGTAATATTTTATTTATTTTTATACATATAAATTCTGAATTGACTCAAATATGGAGCTACAAATATGTTTTTCAGAATTCGAAATATCTCATATCCCAAGGGCACATAATGAAATTACGGATTCTTTAGCTAAGATTATGAAATCTTTTTATAGAGAGCTTTATTACATTGGTTGTTCTAGTCTAGTGTGGTTTGAGTAATATATTAGCCGTTGGTTTGTTGTTAAAAAAAAAAAAAAAAAACTAACCGAGAAAAAAGTCTTCACCGTAACTTTTTTGTTTTAAACAAATGCAATCGTTGGTCACGTGGCTCTAACCACAACTTTAAGTCTTTAACTAACTAACTAATAAGCACCGTCGATAGAAAACTCAGACCAAACAACAAGACGTCGGTTTGGTTTCTCTCAATGGCGAATCCCAAATCTCACCTCTTCTCTCTCTCCTTCTTCTCATTTCTTCTTCTTCACTTCCCCACCGTTTCCTTAGCACAGACGCTCTTCGTCTTCGGCGATGGTCTTTACGACACCGGCAATAAACAGATTATCTCTTCGAATCGTGTCGACGCTAGCTTTCCTCCGTATGGAAACACTCTAGGAGAGGCTACGGGACGATGGTCCGATGGTCTTATCATTCCCGACTATCTAGGTATTTATTATATATTTTTAATTCCATTTCTGAAATATGAATATAAAAACATGTTAGTGAATATAATATGACTATTAAAGTTTATACTCGTTTGGGATATAATCTGATATTTGTCATATGTTTTGTGCAGCTGGTTTCATGAATATTCCTCAAATCCCTCCGGTTCTTCGCAGCACGTCGGATTTCTCTCACGGAGCTAACTTTGCCATCGCGGATGCCACCGTTCTCGGCTCCCCTCCGGAGACGGTCAGCTTTTTTCCCTTATGATCTTTAACGTCAAATTGTGTTCTTGTTTCAAACCTCTAATAATACGAAAGGTTATTTATAAAGTCGGAATTTCTAAAGCTGACTCTTAGTTTTTGTTCTTTTGCTTGTGTTAAAGTCCGAATACTTTTTGGTAGAGAAGTTTATTTTTGAAATTAGAATTTTAAAAGTTGACTCTAGTTCTGGAAGAGATTATGGGCTTGAAAGCCAGGAACTTCCACCGGAAAAAAAAAATTCAAATTCTTGTTCTTACATTGAAATCAAGTTTGTAGCCAAATTTGGAATTGATTTTTAAAAATCTCTATTGCAGTTATATATTGCAGTTGGAACAATCTGATACTTGTGATGAAGTGTAGAGAGTGAATTAATGTGAGCTCTAATAGAAAGAGATGTATATATAAGTATGGTAGAAATTAGGTCAACACGTGAAAGAGTTTAGGTTAAATAGATCTTTATATGATTTTTTGCTTTTTTTTTGTTTGTACAGTTGACTCTGTCACAACAAGTGATGAAGTTCTCAGAAAACAAGAACAAATGGACAATTCAAGCACGTTCTGAAGCTATCTATTTGTTCTACATCGGCTCTAATGATTACTTGAACTATGCCAAGAACAATCCGAATCCCTCAGCTGATCAGAAAGAAGCTTTTGTGGATCGCGTCATTACTTCAATAGAAGCAGAACTAAAGGTTAAAAAAAAGAATCAAGAAGCAACAAATCTTTAATTATTTTTTTCGGTTTGTTCAATCATGTACCGACTTTTTAGGTGATTTACGGGTCTGGAGGTAGAAAATTCGCGTTACAGAACTTAGCACCATTGGGTTGCTTACCGGCCGTGAAACAAGCAAGCGGTAATGTTCAGGAATGCGTCAGATTGCCTTCAGAAATGGCGGCATTGCATAACAAGAAGCTGTTGCAGCTCTTGGTTGAACTTTCACGAGAGCTCAGTGGTTTCCAGTACTCGTTTTACGACTTCTTCAGCTCCATCCAGAACAGAGTTATCAAGTCCAAGACTTACAGTAAGTCATTGCCATCATAATTCAAACCATATTCTGATCTTTAACAGAAAAAAAGAGTTGTGACATTTATCATTTTTGATTAAGCATTTGAGACGGGAATAGCTGCATGTTGTGGTACTGGCTCTGTCAATGGAAGCAGTTGCTCGACTTACAATGTATGCGCTCACCCTGAAGATTATCTCTTCTTCGACGGCAAGCATTTGACGCAAGAAGGGAACCTTCAGGCTGGACATTTGATGTGGGGATCAGATCCGGTAGTGATTGGACCTAACAATCTTAGGGAGCTTCTTTTCCTTCCTCTTGACAGTACATTCATCTTAGCCGATATACAGGAAGCTATGGCTGCCACTAGGCCGAGGCAGATCAAGATTGAGAGTATTTACGATATCAAGAAGATCGAATCGGAGATGGAGACTCAATGGCTTTATCAAGTTGATAAAGCTAGCTCATTTCTGATCTAATATTGTATTAATATGTGATTAAAGGCAAAGATAGTTAATGAAGTTACTGTAATAAAGAATAAGACAAGAAAACTAAGGTATTTTTTTTTGTAATAAAACATTCGGCCTTTGGTCCAAGATAACCCCATGTTGTATCCATCTAGTTCTCCTCTTCAAGCAGTATATTTTTTTTGGTGTAATCTTCAAGCAGTACTAAATTTCAACTTTCGTTTTTCTTCATTTCCTCTAGCTTATTAATCTGAATATCATGTGGGTTTCTCTTCAATCTCAATCCAACATTATACACCATCGAGAGAGGCAAGTTAACTGACGTATATCATTAGGGCATGTTTATTGGTACAATCCCATTGGGGTCTCTTAACCAATATTATATCAATTAACTTAACTTAATTGACGTAATTGGAAACCTTTAATTTTCTATCCTATATTGCTACAATCCTATTGGGGTCTCTTAACCACATCTCCTTTATCTTCATCATGACTTTGAGCTTCAAACATCTTGTACCAATTCGAGCACTCCTTCCTCGATCACCATCCCTTTCACAAACTTCAATCTTCACCGCAAACTCCTTTAAAATAAAATAACAACATATTTTTTAAACCAATAAATGTCAAACATGTGGCAGTAAAAAACCGTCTCTTATTGTTCTTAAATAAAATAAGTTCTTTCATTTTTTTCTATTTTTAATTTATTTTAAATATATTTTCATCTAAGAGACGAGTTTAAGAGACACCAATAAAGATGCTCTTAATAGTCTAGAATCTCCCATCATATATTGTGACATTTAATTATTATGTTTTGTTGACAAACTAAAGAGTTAGGTGAAATATTCATTGTCTACATGTAGTAGATATAGGTCGTTATAGCAACCTGAATATATATGTATCTAGTGAATAAATGTTAAGACGTTACATTGCGGGGAATTAATTGACTACAAATTTGTAGATAATTTCATTTATGAGATGGTTTGGTTATTATGTGGTAAAAAAAAAGGAAAAAAGTTTCATAGCTACGCGAAATTTACACTAATATGTTGAAAACCATCCAACATATGAGAATGTGTCAACAACTACACGAAGTTTATGTTAATACATGTCACATGTATTAAGTAAATAATAATATGGTGGCAACATCACATTCGGATTTAATTAATTTTAAGCTAAGTTAATGGGGTCAATCTGTAATTTATTAAACTTAATAAACTTAATGATTTATTAAGTTTAATAAAATTAATTGATTTTTTTAATAAACTTAATAATTTAATAAGCTTACTTAAAAAACTTAATAAATTTAGGGACATTTGCTAAAACTAACCCAAATATTCAAGTCAAATGTAAAAGTATACCCCACTTTCAGTCAAATGCAAAACCAACCTAAAGGAGTAATGAAAGTACTATTTAACCCTTATGACCAAACAAAAAACAGAAATGTATTTTACGTTTCTATCCTTTGCAAGTCTACATGTAATAAAAGAAGTCTACATATATATAGACTTCCTACGAAGTCTACACATTTATAGACTTGTTTTGTAGTCTACACTCTAATTTGATCTAATAATTTAATTTTGAAAATGTATAAAAATAATTATTGTGATATTTTTAACTAATCATCAATATAATGGATAATATGAAGTAAATAAATTAAAATTTCATATAATCGAACAATTTTGAAGAATATATACTAATTTAGTTATCATGTGTTAGACTATGTTCATAGTTTAGAAACAAAAGGTTCTAACATGTTATGTCTTTTAGTAGTTGATTTCATAGGGTTAGATTTTAGATTTTGTTTTTTTTTTTGTTTTATTAACTTAAATCTGCATACTAATTTTAGTAGTTTATATTTTGTATAAATGAGACTTTTGATTATCAAGCAAAACATTTAGGGTTTGAGATTTGTGGTTTAGGGTTTCGTAGACCTACAATAAAGTCTATTTATCTGAAGACGTCTTTTTCAGTCTATATTTTTCAATTTGTTTTACAAAAAATTATTATATTTAAACTAAGTTAAGTTCCTTACGAATAAAAAAGTGAAATCATATACTATAACTATTAAAAAATAAAGAAATAAATTTAATAAATCATATATTAAAATTACTAAAATAATAAAGAATAAATAACAATAATTAAATTATTATAGTAGACTTCCAAAAAGGTCTACTATGTTATAGTAAGATCTACTCCAAAATTTTAATTTTAGTAGACTTCAAACGAAGTCTACAGTATCGTAAATTTTAACCTAGTTACATTTGTGTCTCCCTATATAAACAAAATTTATACAATCTCTCTCTAAAGTGGCTGCACAAGTTTTTAAAACTCTCTCCCTTCTCTCTAAAACTTTCTCTCTTCTCTCTAAAATTCTCTCAATTGTTTCCAAATCTCTCTCATTATCTTCTTTCTCTCTAAAATTTTCTCAAGTCTTTCTCACAATATTATCTTGTCATTTTAGATATTATGATTCATGGTTTTCATCTTCTCCTTTAAAAAATGTAAGTTTTAGATCTATAGATTTTAAATGTGTATTTTTATGTTTATTTCTCACAATATTATCTTTTTTTGGTAGGTATTATCACTCATGGATTTCATCATCTCCTCTAAAAATGTAAGTTTTAGATTAATAGATTTTAAATATGTATTTATATGTTTATATTCAAATAAATTTATAGATCAAGCTCTCTACATTAATTTGCTACTAGTTTACCTTATAAATTCTATTATGAAAGTATTTTCAGATTTAAAATTATTTTCACATTTCAAAATATATAGATTTTTTCAGATCTGAAAATTATCAGACAGTGTAGACTTCTAAAGAAGTTTACTAAAGCTTGCAGACTTCATATGAAGTTTACTAAACCACAAAGTTTAAGCATACTTCATTGGAAGTCTACAAAAATATGACTTTAATTTTTTTTCTATGTTTTTTAATATTTTTATCTTATTTTGCAGGTATTTTCTTCCATAGTTGTTCTCTTCTCCTCCTAGAAATGTAAGGTTTACATCTATAGATTTAAAATATGTGTTCTAGTATTTATATTCAAATAAAGTTACATATTAAAATTCATATTAATATGTCTTTAATTTATAACTATTTTGTCTACTAAATATATTTTTAAAAGTTTTTTAGATTTAAACTTATTTCATATTTTTAGTGTATTTATTTTTCAGATCTATTTTTTTTTATAGAGTAGACTTCATTTGAAATCTACTTAAAACTTACGGCTGGTAGACTTCAAACGAAGTCTACTAGCCTTGACTTTTAAGCATATTTCATTAGAAGTTACTCAAATATGATTTTAATTTTTATCTTATTTTTCATAATTTTATTTTATTTTGCAGGTATTCTCTTCCAATGTTTTCAAATCATCTTCCCAAAAATGTAAGCTTTCCATATATTCATTATAAGATATTTTGTGTTTATAATGAACTAAATTTATAGATTCATACATTATCTTTTTGCTTTGTTACAAGGATGACAAAAAACTATTTTTGAAATATTTTCCAGAACAAAGTATTTTCAAATTTTCTAAATGCACACTTTTAGATATGAAAATTTTCCATTAGTGTAGACTTCAACTAAAGTCTACTAAACAATAACTTTACGTAGACTTAATAAAAGGTCTACTAAAATATGATTTCAGTTTTTATCTTATGTTTTTCTCATAACTCTATCTTATTTTGCAGGTACTTTTTCCAAGACTTTATTTGAAGCATCAAGATTATGAAAAATCAAACATACTCAATAATACTTTTTAATATATTGCTTTGTAATAACTTTCATAATAAAATATTAATTTTTAAATAATTTTTTAATGCATAATCTATAAACATTGTATTCATTTTTAGTTGTTTTCACTTGTATGATATTATTAATTTTTTGTTAGATATCAATTTTTCACAAGATCTAACCAACCAAACAAGTAAAACCACCATAAGCTAAAATAAAAACTAACATACATGTGAGAAGAAGAAAATCTATACAAAATTTTCCCAAAATTTTTCAAGAATAACACTAATCAAAACAATTTGCAATAAGTATCAAGTGTATAATTATAACACATTAAATTGTGAAATTCATCCAAGACCATTAAAATTTTACTAACATACACTGTAAAATAATTAAATCATGAAAAAATATGATGAATAATACACAAATACACTTTTAATAGAATTTACGACGTAGACTTCAACTGCAGTCTACATTTGTAGATTTACAAAAACGTCTACACTTATTATCTAAAATATAGTCAATCCAAAAAAATTTAGTGTATTTGGCGCAGGCTTGATACACAAAGGCGTACAAAGTGTGTCTTAGATAACTCGATCAAGTTCCGTACTTGTCGATTATTCGTGACTGGCATAAGAGGAGTATTTTCCTATTCAGAGTCATTTGTTTTAAATGATGTTTGGTAAGGAATAGGTTAGCACAATCTTCTCAATTTTGTTGTCCAGATCATAATCTTCTTGTGTCATTTCAAGAAGTTTACCATGTGTACAGCCATCATGCACAAGGAACATTCTTCAACCTTTCCGATTCTTCATCCTTTTCGAATATTTTGTCACCCAAAATATCTTTGACCCATGCTTCACACTCGCTCTAAGTTTCCAACCACATCCTTGAACACGACACTTAGCCACATACAGAGTTTTCGTTGTCTTATATGCTGAGAATGTAAATTTATATTCCACAGTCACCGACTTCAGCTTTAAAACAAGTTCAACCTTATTAGCAAAACTATAAACGAAGACTTACAAATACGTCTACAATTATTAGCTAACAACATTGTCAAATTAAATGAATTATACCTTCATAATTATTAAAAAAATTCTTTTCAAAATCACTCAAACCCATTAGGATTAACTAACACACACTGTCAAACAAAAAAACTAGAAAAATTTAATGAATAATACACAAATTCACATTTTTATAGATTTTTCTATGCAGACTTAATATTCAGTCTCTGAAGATGTAGACGTTCTTTTCAGTTTACAGACGTAGACTGTCAAATAGGTCTACTCTTTGGGTTGGTTTTTGCAATTGACCATTTTACGGGTTGCTTTCTATAGTTGAATAAAAGTTGTGATTTTGTACATGTAGACTTTCATTTCAGTCTACAATTTAAAAAGGTTACTTTTTGCAATTGACCAGAATTCATCCAAGATTTGACTTTCAGAACTAGACTTCATATGCAGTCTACATGTTTGAATTTTTTTTGAAAGAGGTTAGTTTTGCAATTGACCAAGTTTGACTTCAAATCAGTAGATTGAAATGAACGTCTACGGGTGTGTAGACTTCTTGTGAAGTCTACTCTCAAATCCGACAGGTTGGTTTTGCATTTGACCAAAATAAAAAAGTAGACTTTATACGCAGTCTACATTTTTTTTTTAAGATAAGAAGACTGCATATGAAGTCTACAATTTAATAAATTTTTTATTGCTTTTTAAACTTTTTGGTCAAACACAAAACTAACCTATTCCACGAAGTCAAAGTTTTGGTCAAATGCAAAACTGACCTTTTATAGACTTCGTGGCAGTCTACATTTTGTAGACTTCCGTTGAAGTCTATTTTGAAAAGTCAAAAGTTCGGTCAAATGAAAAACTAACCTCTTTTAGGTAGACGTCTTAGTAAGTCTACCGAAAATTTTATTTTTGTTGTCAAAGGTAAAGACGGAGACTACTGGGGAAGTCTGCGTTAGAAAAAAAAATTGTCTGGTCAATTGCAAAACTAACCCGTGCGTTGACAAATAGACTGCATCGTAAGTCTCTACGGAGGCGTAGACATACAAAACAGTCTACCGTCGCGACACAGATCTGAAAAAGAACGAAAACCATGTAAATAGTTACCTTTTTCATGTGTAAAGCTCGTTTCCAACCTTTTCAACCGTCCAAACTCCAAATATGAGCAAAAAAAAGCATCTTTAACGATTCACTAATGAAGAAACTCGAAAATATGAAGTTTATGATTATGAAAATGATAGTTATGAGAGTTTTTTAGATGGAAATGTAGAAGAGATGAGAAGAAATGTAGTTTTTTGGGTTAGAATGAGAAAAAAAGTGGTTGAAAATTGAATTCTAGAGTTTTAGAGCTCAAAAATGGTGGTTCATGGTGGTTGAAAAAATTGATGATGATGGCATTTTTGTAAATAAGAAGAAATTGTTAGGGTGTATTTGGTTTTTTGTTAATTTCAAAATTAATAAAAAAAATAAATAAAATGGCAATTTTGTGAATAATTCAAAAATATAAGGATAATATGGAAATTTTATTGATGAATAGTATGGACAAAAAAAAAGGGTTGGTTTTGGGTTTGACTTGAAAATATGGGTTGGTTTTGAAAAACACCCTAAATTTATTAAACTTAATAAATTTATCAAACTTAATAAACTTAATCATTTATTAATAAACTTAATCATTTATTAATAAACTTAACAAATTTATTAAGTTTATTAAGTTTAAGTTTATTAAATTATTAAGTTTATTAATAAAATCAATTAAGTTTATTAAACTTAATAAATCATTAAGTTTATTAAGTTTAGTAAATTACGGATTGACCCCATTAACTTAACTTAAAATCAATTAAACTCGATTGTGATGTTGTCACCATATTATTATTTACTTCGTACATATGACATGTATTAACATAAACTTCGTGTAGTTGTTGACACATTCTCATATATTGGATGGTTTCCACCATATTAGTGTAAACTTCGTGTAGTTAGGAAACTTTTTTTCTAAAAAAAAAATGTGGACGTAGAACTTGTGGACAAGCAATGTAAAACAACATCTAGTTATTTGTAGATAATTTCATTTATTAGATGCTTTCACTATGTGGGTTGCGCATCAAATAGCTTCCAACCCAAGTTAGGCTAGCCTCTTGGGGTCTGGATATTTCAACCTCCTGTAGCCTCAGCTATTCCTATGACAAAGACAGATCATATCTTCCTCCTGTCCTTGGAATGAACAAATTTGGTCTCTGGTTTTCCACAGGCTCGGGTGCGGGGTGCCACCGTCACTCCTTTCATACTTGGTCGACAGCTCTTATAGCTTGGCTCTCCATCAAAGTTCCTGTCTCGCTTATCACCCTCAAACGTTTGGCGGTTCATGCAACAATTTACTCCATTTACTCCGTTTGGCGGTTCATGCAACAATTGTTTAAACAAAAGGATTCATGATTACAAATTATCCCCTACCTCCCAGATTTTCAAATCCATCGATAGGTGTATGCGTGATGTAGTTCTCGGCCAGCGACACAACAAGAAATTCCATGACACAATGCGTTTGTAACAGAGCGATAGCGCATTTCTCTTTTCTTGGCTTTCACCTTTTTTTTTGCAAGGGTAAATCCAAGCTAGTAGTAAACTTACAAAACAAGCTTCATTAATATGAATTTCAATTAAAAATTTTTGTTTAATTAAATAATTCATTCACGTACGAGGCCAAACCAAGATCGGAATATATATATATATATATATATATATATATATATATATATATATATATATATATATATATATATCAATCAGTGAAAAACTCCAAATCATGCAAAATGGAACCCCCTTACGTACGCCCCACCCACGTGAGCAGAATAAGACATGCATGTAAGAACAACCTGTGGCGGAACCGGACAATGATTTAAAAATAATAATTAAAGAGGGGTAGGTAAGGATAAATCCAAGCTAGTAGTAAACTTACAAAACAAGCTTCATTAATATGAATTTCAATAAAAAAACAAATTTCAAACCAATATCGGAAAATATATATATATATATATATATATCAATCAGTGATAAACTCCAAATCATGCAAAATGGACCCCCTTACGTACGCCCCACCCACGTGAGCAGAATAAGATGTGCATATGAGAACAACCAGTGGCGGAACCGGACAATGATTTAAAAATAATAATCAAAGAGGGGTTAAGGTAAGAACGAACTCTTGTTTAGGGGTATCAGTAGACACCTTTTACCAAATAGCCATCGAATTCTCATTGTTCTTAAGCATCTTCTTATACATTTATAGATTTATGGGGTGTCATGTGACACCCCCTCCTCCGAGGGGCGGATCTAGACACTTTGGTAGTTGGGGGCACAGTGTTAAAAGTGTCAAAACTAAAATTAGATTGAGGGCATTTTCATATTCTCTCTTAAACTAAATTTTTTTTAACCAAATAAGCTTAGATTATTAAGAAGAAACAAAAAAGAAGTAGGGGGCACAGGACCCCATACCCATACACTTGTGTCCGCCTCTGCCTCCTCCCCGAATGGATTCACTTCTGAGAACAACCTTAGAGCACTGAGTAGATATTCAATAAACATCTCAACAAGTTAAATAAACAAAAAAAAATAGAAGAGAGAGGCGGGAAAGTATCTCAAATGTAGAAGTGTCATAGTTCTATGAATTATTTCAACTAGGCTCATTTTTTATATGAATTTTAGTGTATAAACTAGGTTGAGACCGATTTTTGCGTAGGGTGAGACATGTGTAAAAATTATATATCCAAAGTAGGGCGGTTTAATACAGATATCGACCTAGTTTCAGTTCAGTTTTTTTGTATCTCGATATATAAAAATTAGATACCATATTAAAACCACATCTGCTTTGGTTTGGTTCGGGTTATATACCGTAGGTGTTTGGTTTATTTGATTTTTACCAAAAAAATTAAAATATATTTATCTTTTATACCATTTTTTCAATTTAATTTTGTATGATTAAAATGTGAATTATTAAAAAGTACACTAATTTTTAAATATGATGTTTTCTAGTTTATTTAACTAATAAATATAACTATTAAATAAATTATAATTATTATAATTTTGTAAGATGAAAAAGATTAATAATATCATCATATTATTAAATAAATAAATTTTATCACAAATGTATTTCAATGAAAGTCTTTACTTAAAATAACAAATTATTCAAATTAACGTCTAAAATATCAAGATCATATCAATAAAATAAACTACATACATATATATATATATATATTATTAATTATATTATTTAATTTACATATAACTATATTCTTATATTTTAATTAATCGGTTTATTTGGTTTAATTGATTTATATACTGAACCATATTCATATATCAGAATTTTTAAAACTAACATCTACTCGATTTATACAATATTACCAATTCCAAACTACTTTCTCTATTTCGATTCGGTTTTACCGGATCGACCACCTTTAATTCATATAATCAAAGTTTTTAATTTATAATTAAACTTTTTGCAAAAATAGATTCCATCTTTTGAAGTACTAAACTGACGTAATATACATTGTTTGATATAGTTTCTTCGAAGAATAACATCTTTGGAATATATAATTTTGTATTCTCCATAAATACATTTTTATGTGTTAGGATATAGTTATGAAGATATATATTTTGAATCATATATATTTTGGCACAAAGATAGTAAGAAAGATATTTTATTTAATACAAATGAGTTGTATATTGCCAAATACAGATTTTAAATAAACTTGTATATCGCGTGTATTGATTTAGTACTTGGTATTCACTTTCTCACTAAGCGAATAAAAAAAATTAATTGACTTCTAATAAATTGACGGACCATTATTCTGATCGGTCCAAAATAAAAGTAGTTGAATAATAACTAAAATTTATTAACCAACTACATGTATGTTTTGGCATTGCACGATCATCTTAGGGCATCTCCATTCATACTCTATTTTTTTCTCTAAAATAGAGTAAAAATGACTATGGAGTAAAAAATGTTACAACCCAACTTCATATCTCACTCCATAACAAAGTTTACTCCATAAATGGAGTAATCTATTTTTTGTTTGTTCATCATTCTATTATAGAGTGGAAAATGGAATAGGGTTAGAGTAATTTTACTCTATTTTTACTTTTACTCCATTTTAAAGAAAAAAATGGAATTTTACATTGGAGATGCTCTTACATATATGTTTTGGACATGCCCCAACATATAGTTCAAAATCAACGAAATTTTGTTCTGTGCATGACACTGCAACTTATACAGAATAATAAAACAGTTAAAACAAATATGTTTTGAGCGTTACAATATATAACTATCTTAACAGTGCAAACAACTATCGTTAGTATAAAGACTATGGTAGTGGGTAGTAGTACGAAATTCATAATATAACAATATTATTATGACCTTCGAACTTCTTTGGAGTTCTCTCAGACGTCGACTCTTTGGTTTCTCCTCCGACATCACCCTCGTATTTTGTCGCTTTATTTACATTTTCCGGGTTATTAATAGGTCTGCAGACTCATTAGCGAAAGCCTCTTTATTTTTGTATTTGGGCCTAAGACCATAAACGCTTTTCTCATTATTAATCAATTGGTTGATAAAAAAACAATATTATTATGAATTTCTGTCATGAATTATTTTTGAAATTTTGTGATGAATTGTAGACATAAAATTATTATTGTGGTTTGTATAAAGGATATGGTAGTGGGTCGTATGTATAAATCAGATGCCAGATGTATGTATCCAAACAAGCGATGGTTTGTCCTTCGCATTATTCTGATTTCTCAGATGTCATTGCCATGTGACTGAATTCTGAGAGAGAGAGAAAAAAAAAACAAGAGCTGATCTTTTAACTTAGTTGCAAAGTTGAAAAAAAAAACAATTTATTCTTTTCTTCAAGAAGGAGTATTGTGAAAACAAAAAAAATAATTAGAATTCGAGCACTTTTGAAATTCGATAATAACACGAAACAATGCTAATTTGGATTTCATGATTTATAGGTTCCTACAGTTCACTTTAATTTTTAATAAAGACGATATGTGTATTTTCATAAAACCATAAAAAATAAACACTGCACTTTTATTTTATTACAAAAAACAGAGGATAACATTTTATTTAGAGTTTCAACGGACACACCGCTTAGCTAGCGACTGATGTAGACACTAACTTTTAAGCTCGAAACTACGTAGATACACTAGCATTGACGTCGTATTCATGGACCAACAACAAATTCCTCCCTACTGGTTCTTTCCAAAACTCAGACATATTTGTATTAACAGGATAGGTAATAAGTTCACGAATGTTCATGGGTTGGATAACGTTTGGATTGGCTCCAAAGAGAAGATGAGCGAACTGTTCCTGTGCCTTCTCTGAGTTGTGACGTCCATCGAAGAAAAGATAAGATCTTTGATACTCACATAGCTTTGAGTGCACGTTAGGTCTACCGCAACCGAAGGCGTTGTGCGACCCTATACCGCAGCACGATACATTCGTAAAGGAGTAACCTAGTCAGTCACAACAAATATTATCAAATACTAGTTCCAAATCCTTTATATTAACTAGTGTATATATTTTGTAACGGTACATAATACTTACGAAAATTCATGTTTCTTTGTGTCCTGCGAAGAATGACATTGTAGAAATCGAAAACTGTGAACTGGAAACCCGATCTGGCTCTCGCTAGATCGTTCAGCATCGGTCCGAGTCTAGCGTTGTGTTGTTTAGCCAAATCATTCAATTTCTCGTAACAGTCGTTTCCAGTGTTAAACTCCTGTCTCACGATAGGAAAGCAACCCAGTGCGGGTAACGTATATACGACGAATTTACTAGCTCCCGACGAATACAGCATCTGTAATATTCAAATTAATTATAGTGTAACGAATGTCATTAATATACTTCTAACTAATTTTCTCATTACTTTAAAATCGAAAGTACTTACCTCGATATTGTTTCTTAGTCGGCTAATGACTGAAATGACAAAAGCTTGTTGAGCAGAACCATCGGCGGTAGGGTTGTTTTTCGTGAAGTTATAGTAATCTTCCATACCAATGGATATCATAAACAATGATTTCGTAATGTAATCTTCTTTCCAATTTGATATCATCTGATTGAATCTCCTCACTTGGTTATTCAGATTCAACTATAAAAAAGAATTAAAATCATGCATTACATAATTTTTTTTTGTGGACAAACATTACAGAATTTTGCTTATAATTATTTAACAAAAAATAATGACAGTACTAAAAAAATAAAAATGATGACAGTACTAATCAATTATGAATAACAATAGTTACTTCCTTTGTTCGCGTGCATTATAAATATACATAAATAATTAAGGAAAGTTACAGAGTCTCTGGCAGTCCCAAGTATGCTAGCAGAGTCTACAGCAAAGCTAGCTCCTCGTGAGACATTGGCGCCAGGTTCAAACGCTGGCGGTAAATCGTGTGGAATCCCCATGAATTTTGCTGTCATTTTAGTAAATAAATATATGGTTACTTAAAAACAAAACCAAAAATAAATCTATGTTTTTTTCTTAATGTTTGAGAGTTCTGTCCCTATTTTTATTTCATTTTTTTCAAATGGAACATGTTCAACAAATATTTAAGAAAAGCATAATATAAACTAGGATCCTTAGTCCGTTGTATTTCAAGATTTCACACATCTATAAAATGCTATGCTATGCAATATCTTTGAATTGCTTGTTTAAAAATATTTACTTCAAACAATTAACTCACCGATAAAGTCAGGGACGATTCTGCCATCCGAAAACTTGCCAGTGGGGTCATCTCGAGATTTACCGTAAGGCCAGAAGTTTTGAGGAAATCTTGTACCTGCGAGGAACATTCTATTTCCGGCGTCGAAGTTGGAATCGCCGAACGTGAACAATGCCACCGCCGGAATATTTTGTCCGGCCACGGTGATCGGGTCGTGGAACAGAGTGAATACTAAAACTACTCCTAGAACATTCGCTAAACTGCAGTTGCATGCCATTTTTAGTGAAATAGTGAGTAATAAGATATGTTTGATAAGTTCCTCGGAGCACTACTAATTTATATAGTAAAATATTTGAAACAAATATATATTTTAAAAAAGTTTGTTACAGTTAATCGAACCTATTTGAATGACAAGTTTTGTTGAAAGAGCCCTTTCAAGTGACAGCGTTGTGAATGTGGAAGTGTTCACCATCCAGTCTCACTTTTTTTACAGGTGTTGGAGCATTTTTAACTCATTCAGTTTTCATTCATTCTAAACTTCATTTTAAGAAATAAAAATTTTGAGCTTATTTTATACTGTTTAATATAGTATATATTAATTCAATCCGAAAATCAGAAATTTAGATTTTGTTGCAAACATGTTTTTGAACAAAAAATTCAAAGTCAACCTACTATAATATTAGCCCCTCCACTAAACCGGCACATTCCATTAATCTGTTTTCGAATTTTTTTGGAATTGATTACCGTTCTTAATCATTAACTAAGATTTCGAAAAGGTGAGGTTCTCCTCATTATTTCGGATGTCGGGATTTTTCAAATCGTCTCTGAATATTAGAGGATTTCTTCTATGCTTAAATCAGGCTGAATCACATTATCACCTATTTTCAATTGTCCTTATTCTACTCGGGTATGGTCTTAGACCATTTCTAATGGTTTACTCTATTTTTTACTCTAAAATAGAGTAACTTTATGATAGTGTTTGAATTTGCTCCAATGGTACTCTATTTTAGAGTAGAAAATAGAGTGATGAACAAAGAAAAAACAAATTACTCTATATTTGGAGTAAACTTATTTTTCATTCTATTATATAGTGAGAAATATAATACCATTGGAGTATTTCTTACTTTAAACTCTATTTTAAAATAAAAAATAAAGTGAAGTTGGAGATGCTCTTATTCATTCTGGAACCAGCGTGTACCTCTTCCTGTTTTCGAGAATGGTATTTGAAAAATAGAAATTTTTTGGTATCTGGTTTACCTTTGGGTATAACAATTCAGCCTCAAATCTGAAAAAGTGGGCTGCAAAAAAACACTTTTCAAAAAAAAATCAACATGTTTGAAGTTATATATGTGTGTGTTTTTTGTGTCTTCGTTTATTCTTTTGAAAATGTGGTGCTTTATTATATTCACATACTTTGCAATTATATTTAGTTTATTTCAAAATAATTTTGCCTTGAGAAATAATAAAAGAGTTAAAAAGAAGAAAAGGTTGACAAATTCTGTTAAATGGTTTCATATTTTAAATTAAATTGGTTTAAGTGAAGTATAATTGGATAAAAGAATAAAATAATATGTGGTCAGTTTTAAATAAATATATATTATTTTATAAATAATTTGTTGTAATCGATTTTCTACGGTTCAGTATGTAATGACATGTGGTTAAAGGTTCCGTCCAAATGTCAACCATACGAAACAATAGCAACATGTGAAGACTGAGACATATAGGGTCTAAAAACATAGGATATAATGGTTCCACTTCACACTTTAATTTTATTTCTCAACATCATCTCGTATTAGCCAAATATGAGTACAAGATTAAAATCTCGAGATTTAAACCCAAGACACAACTAGTAAGATCTAGTATCGGCTGAAAACACTTTAAAAAATTCTATACTACCTAGATTAAACTCAACACACAATCATTATTTTCTGTTTTTTATATACTTTCAGTATTCTAACAAAATCTATTGTTTACTAATTTATTTCTTAGATTATACTTTACTAATTAATTTCTGCCCCAAGTAAAAAAAATCTAGATCCATCACCTCTAAACACTACAGACATCTTACTGATATACAAGAAACTATGGCTGCCATGAGGTTGACGCAGATCAGAATGGAGTCTTTATGATATCAAGAAGATGGAATCGGAGATGGAGAATCAATGGCCTTTCTGGTTGTCTAAGATTATGTTGCAATATGTGATCAAAGCCTGAGTCAGTTAAAAGAGTTACTATAATAACGAACAAAGACGAGAAAACTGAGGCATCTTTTTTTTTTTTAGTTTTGTAATAAAACAATCGGAATTGAGTCCATGATATCCCAAATGTTGGGCCTATCTTACTATCTAGATCTCCTCTTCCAGCAATATAAATAATCTTTAATCTATAATCTATAATCTACTATCATTTGTTGTGACATTCAATTATTATGTTTTGATGACGATAGTGAATTAGGTGGATCATTTATGGTCTAAATAGTACTATAGTAGGTTTAGGTCGTCATAGCTAATTCGTAGTTTTTACATATTCTGTAAAAGTACAAAACAAATTAGGGCTAAACTTACTTCACGTCATTTTATATAGTAACTGTTTTAAGATAAATTGTTATAAAATTATTTCAAAAACATGAAATTAGTAAAGTACTATTCAGAAATCTTCTTTTGTTTATTTCACAGTACGCTGGTTCATTGTATTCCATATAAAACTCCTTTTGTGGCTTTATGTTATGGTGTTGTAATTTAATGAAAGTTAAAGGAACTTATATAAAAAATTAGGAGTATCATTTATCGTCTATATGTTCTATACATTTGTTGTCATCTAATTGAATATATACTAGACGTTGACCCGCCCGACCGGGCGGGTATTTATTTTATGTTTTTAGTTTTTTTTGTTTATATTAAATGACGTATTTGGAATATTAAACATAAATTCATATTGAAAATTAATCTTTATAGTTATAATAAAAATAAAAATTAAAAGTTTAATAAAATATTCTGATATAAATTTTAAATTTCGTAATTAAAATAATATACAGGCGGTCATATTTTTTTTTCAATTTCAAAATCTAAACTTCCTTAAAGACAAAGAAAATAAATTTATAAGGGAATTTGCGGTGGATGACCACAAAAACAAATTTAATTAGGTATATGGATATGTTACTGTTGATTTTTCATAATGTCAATAGTAACCCTATTCTATCTTGTAGATATGCACAAACATAAATCTGATACTTTTGTCTTTATCTTTCGTGTTATAGATTTTTTTTTGAAACAGAATCTAACTCTTCGTCTCTTTAGCTATCTCTCTTTCTGTATTTTTCTCTTTCTCTCTTCTTCCTCCTGATGTGATCATTCATTTTCTCTAAATAAGGAACTGTTTCTTTATTGACGAAAGTTCTGATGAAATCATGTACTCTAAATTTTTCAATTGATACTGAATTTTTCTCTATTTTTTTTTGGTAAAAATCCAAGGGTTTAGATATCTATTTTTCAGGTGACATATCCTTTGATTCATCTCTCTATAAATGTGAAGAATACAAGTATGTCACTCGCATATGCTCTGCCGTCGTGTTCGTAAGCCTCTGATCTACTCCGCCGCCGTATTTCCGTAAGCCTATGCCTTCGCCTCTGATGTCATCATTGTAATCCTCAGCTCCACCGCCGTGCTCCTGAAACCTCGTCTTCATTCTTCTTCTCATTTTATATCTATTTAATGTTTGATTTACTTTGGCATTGCGTTTGGTGAGGAAGAGATGTGCCTTACTGTTTTTTTTTTGTGGTTGCTTTGCTTTATCTTCTTGTTTTTTTCTTACGTTTGATGTGAGAAATGGAAAATTTGTGATGAATCTGAGGAACATTATCTATTTTTTTTCATTTTCGTAGCTATTATTAGTATGATCCGGTGAAAAGGATATTAACGTCATTACACCACCATTTTCTTACCAAATCTGCAAATATGAAAAAGTTATGACCATCTACCTAATTACCGACCACTTCTTGTATATACACCAAAATAGGCCAATTTATAAATACATAAAATATATAAACATATTTGAAACTATAATTTCAATTAAAAGAAATTTGTTAAAGAAAAATAATCTTACTGTTGTTATTTATTTATAGAGCTTGACCCGTGACCGTATAAATATTTGCTTTCACTTTAATTTTTTTCTTTGTACTAATGGTATAATATATATATGTAAATTAAAATATATTATATAATTGTTAATATAACATTTTTAAACATAACAATTTTATTTATTACTTTGAATAATTATATTTTGTGATTTTAATCGTCTATTATATCACAATGTATCATATAAACAAATCCAATATTTATAACTAATTGGACTTATATTATGAAAGCATTATATTAATATATGAATAAACTATTTTATATTTTATTTATATGTTATATAAATTGATTATGATGTGTGATTTTTTATTTTATTATTTATTACTTATAAATATTAAAAATATTGAGTATGTTAATACAAAATATATTAGGAAAATTATTTTGGTTATGATTTGATAAAGGAAATCTATTATTTAAATTTTGGAAAGACATTAAATGCTTAAATCTATGATTTAAATTAGGAAAAGACAAGCATGCTTAAATATAGATTCAATAAATATCTCAATGGCATTCTAATGTAAATAAGTGGTAAAACTAAGGGGTATTTCTATTTTGTACTTCTGTTTTAATAAAGTAGATGGTTCCAATGAATAAATGTCAAGTACGATTCCGCGAAAATTAAGTGATGCAACAAGTTTGTAGATAGTTTCCATAGTACTATCAATCATAATAGAATCAAATAATTTAAATAAATAATCGAACAAGACAAAATAGTAAAATATTATTGTGAAAACCTCTACTTTGTATATTCACACGTTGGTAGGGAAATTTTAATTTCTCTAAGGCTCTCAATCTCTCATAATAAGGCTGGTTCATGTATTCCAGATCAAACTCTTTTGTGTCTTTATGTTATAATGTTATGATGACAAATGAAAAGAGCTCATATAACGAATTAGGTGTATCATTCATGGTCTAGATATAGGTCATCATCTTATTAAATATATATATATGGTTCTAGTGAATAAATGTCAAGACGATTACTGGAAATTAAATGATGCAACAAATTTATAGATAATTTCATACTATCATATAATTATTATTAGAATTACAGACAAGGAAAGATATTATCCCAAAGACAGCAATTTCCAAACCACAAACACACATAATTCGATTTAGTAAGATACCATAATCAGCCACAGGTAGATAAATTGGCTGTTTTCGTAGGTCTCACAAACCTTTATTGGTGCATATAATTTTAACCACACAAACATACCACGAGGGTGGGAGCATTGATTACGCAGAATTAACTGCGTAGAAGTAAAGCTCATCGGTTCGGTTGTTGGTCGGACGTTTTCCCCCATGCATGAGGAGACCTTTCTTTCCATACACGGTGGCAGTCGTGTAACCGGGCCAACCGAGTTGACCCGGTTCAGCTCCTCCTCCAAACCTCTCCCACACCAGTGTCTCAGTGTCCAACGCAAACCCTTCATCAGACAACGTCCCTGGTCCCAAATGTGCCTTTGGGTCCGGCCAGGTCTCTCCTCCAAATATCAGTATATATTTCCCCACAACCGCATGTGCAAACACGCTCCTCGCAGAAGGTTTGTCTCCTTTAGTTTCCACTTCGGTCCATTTCTGAGTAGCCGGGTCATAAAACTGCACTTGGTCGGACTCATAGTCATTTTTCCCATTAGGATCAGGAGAAGTTGCAAACCCGTAAACCACCCAAATCTTTCCTTGCACCACAACGAATCCAGCTCCTCCTCTTCTCTCGAACCTAGGGAACTGCTCACCAGGATCAGGAAGCTGAGCCCATTTCCCATCAGCAATGTTATAGGCCTCGATGGTCCTGAACCTAAAGGGTGTCTTGTCGGTCCCGCCTTTGCTCACTCCACCGAATACATACACATGGTTCTCATCCGAAGCCATGGAGTGGTAAGTACGAGCCTCGGGTCCTCCTTCTTCATCCAGCTTCGTCAGGAACTTCCACTCATTTGTCACCGTGTCGTACGAGTAAAAATCGTCGAACTGTTTCTTCTCATCGCGACCACCGAATAGATAGAGTTTAGTTCCCACGGACACCATGCGGGTGCCCAAGGCCTTGATGTCAGGGGCTCTTCCGTTGGACGGAGCGATTGACCAAGTGTGAGTGTTGAAGTCAAAGACGTAAAGGTCTTTGTCGATGGAAATGTTGGGAGTTAGCTCGCCACCGAAAGAGTAGAGCTTGTCTCCGACCACGGCTATGCCATGTGAGCTTCTCGGTCCTGGTGTCTGTCCTCCTTTCTGCTCGACCTGTTAATCAGTATCAATGACCAAGATAAATCAAAACCATGTTGATGATATGTGACTATTAAAAAGGGATAAGTATGATCAGTCAATTAATTATGTATGAGATGTGTGGAGAACGAGGAAAGGGTATCGGTGTCTACGTAGCTTTACTAAAAGTCTATGTTTATCTCGTGCAAAATTATGTATACGAGAGAAATTAGGCTGACATTATAATATAATCCATGATTAATTTATTAGTTACCTTGATCCACTCGCCTTGCACACTCGGAGCCATAGCTGCACTATTCGGTTTTTGTGTATTTGTTTGTGTCTTTCATCTTCTTTCCCCGCTGTTCTATTTATAGGCTAAAAATCTACGTCAAGATATTTCCAATTGTGAGGTGCTTGTGAATCGTTGTGAACATAATGCATGTGTATTTTTTTGTCAAAAACAGAAGTGAAAATGTTGGCTATTTGTTCATTTGAAAAATGCCATGGATAGCACTAAAATATCTTTTGTTCAAAAATTGGTACACAAATTTCATTTTCTAAAATAACACTAAATAAATATTAAAAAACCATTTTATTTACATTTTAGTTTAATTTTAGAGACTAGAGTTTAGTATTCAAAGGATGGAGGTGGCATTACGGTTTAAGAGTTATAATAATTTAACTTTTTTTGTCAAATAAGATGTTGAAAATAAATCAGGAAATGCATTCTAGAAATAATTATCTTTCCAAAATACTTCAAATATGAAAACAGAAACACAATTTCAAGAAGAGTACATATAAAGATTCTCAGAATAAGTCAATAACGTTTGCAGTTGTAGGAAGACTTCTTTAAATTTCAAGTTAAGTTTCTGTGATATCTTCTTAACTTTTTCTGAATGTTGTGATATTTTGCAAAAGGGCGAATACAAAACTAGTTTTCGCAACGATTTTTTTTCATTGATTCAAAATTAATAAAAACATATCTGATTAAATGAAATTAGATATTTATTATTTCAAATCCTAACTTATGCGTCTCCTTTTATATGTGAAAATGTATACCAAATAACATTTTTCAAAATAAACCAGTTATAAACATATTTTTCTTCTTTAGTTGTTTGCACTAAGTAATTATCAATAGACCTAAAATAAATATAGATTAATGTTGGGTTTCAAAAAAAACCCAATATATCCATGTTGGGTTTCAAAATAAACCAGTTGGATCTACCTTTGGATAAGAGAATCTCCGACTTTACTTTATTTTTTACATGGAGTTTAGAGTTTATTTTTTACTTGGAGTTTGGAGTAAGAAATATTTCAATCTTATTTTATTTTCTATTTAATGTTTTTTGTCGAGATATTTTCTATTTAAATATATAAAAAATAAAATAATTCTGTAAATAGAATAATTATTTTTTTCATTGTTTCATTTTTTTATTTTAAAATGGAACAGAATTGTAGTAAAACTCAACTCATATAGTTATTCCATTTTGAAGTAGAAATGAAGTACATTGGAGATGCTATAATAGATGTTATCCATATAACATATGTAACCAAACATACTACTTTATATATTGACGGCCAATAATGCCGCTCATATGTTAGCACAAAAAGTCACACCCAATCTTCTTTTTATTAATTTTTCTTATTATCATTTTTTGTCATGAATTGTTCTTATTATCCTGTCATGGTTAAATTTTACTTTGTATAAAAACCATTTCATTCGAGTTAATGAAATAAATTCTATGCTTATCATATATATATATAAAGACATTTAATTCAGTGGTTTTGGAAGTTCGTACCAATCACAGTATTGTATTTAAGTTACGATCTGTGCTCAGCTAATTGCCTAATTTTGTCCTATTGTTTTCTGTTGAAATTCTTTCAATTCTCTTACCGCAATTTCATGATTTCAATAAGTTAGAATAAGAATATAACCGATTAACCAAAAATATAATTGAAAATATTAGCCATTATAATGTTATGGCTAAACTATTGTATGTAGTTTACATGTTAAACATAAAAGTGTTCTCAATTTCTTTTTAAATTTTGTATTATTTTTCTCTTTCACTAAATTTTGTCAAATTTCATGTGCACTGTCTTCTTCTCTATCTTGCCCCTAGACACTTTACAGTATAATTTTACGTGGTCTAGATTATCATGTCTCAACGCTGATCTCCAATCGCCGATTGTTTTGTTCCTATTTTCCGATTCGATTTCGAGGTGAACCTCAAAACATCAATAATACGCGGGTCTTGAACTTTGAAATTCTCCACCAGTATAATTTGAACATTGAATTCTATACTATTTCAACCTATATACAATATTATTTTGATATTAAAAGAATATAATATGGTAAAGTAGTATGTTTGGTTACATATGTTATATGGATATATTGTTGAGTATATTGTTCAGTATGAAACCCAACATGGATATTCAATTTTTTTGTATTTGCATCTGCGGTAAAATTATAAATTCGACTGATACCCTAAAAATCAGAATATATCATCCATGTTCATCCCTATATCTGTAAATGATAGCATTATAACGGTTTGGATAATTCATATGATTAGGAAAATTAAACTTCAACAAATATATAAATATATATCAAATAAAACTTAATCACGAATTAGGAAAAATTGTCTTTGCTACTTGTTGGAAACTTTAGCTGGTTATATTATTGAAAAGTTGCTTTACCTTAACCACTCTAGGGAATTTGGACGGCACAAACCTTTAAGACAGTCGCTGTCTTACTGTCTTATAAAGACTGGAGCAACGTGAATGTCGTTTACGAATAATCCATCGTGCACGTTTTGACACGGACGTCAGCAGTCTCCTTTCAACAGGTCCCCTGTTTAGGTATCATAATCATTCATCTTTAATCGTTTTTACTCCCATCAACTAATAATTGAGTCGATATTGTTTATTTTTGTCAAAGAGAATTCGATATTGTTTAAAAAGAGAGTTTTTAAACAGTATAACTTTATATCAAGATAATTTCTTTTAGAATCGTTAAAAAGTTATGGATACCGTTAGGAATATGATGAATGACTTGAATCGCGTTAGTGATTTAACACAACTAAACGTGCAGAAAAAAATATTTTGCATGCGTTCGTAGAAACTGCAGTCTAAAATTTACTAGAGAAGTCTAGAGGTAATAGAAGAAACATGCTATAATTATACACTGACTGTAGGGAAATTAATAGAATTGCAAAAGAAAAATAAATGGTGCAAAACGAATGGTACAAAAACGCAACATATTTTGATAAACTTGTTCATTGCATAAAATGTCGATATAACACACAAATAACGAAACTCTTGGAAGATAATGGTGGCAACGCGTTTCTTGAACACTTAAAGTTGTGCTTATCCTAGAGTTCCTTCTTAGTGGTCCTTGTGAAATCTACTTGCAAACAGACGAGGTAAGTGATTAGAGGCATATTGAATCAAGAATTTGAAAAAATTAAAGTTTTGGGTAAATCCAAGATCTGAGATTTAAGTAAATTTTTTAAAAAATTGTTACAAGTTTTAAGTGTTTTTGACGAAATTGCAGAGTTTTTGAAAAAAAAAAATCTTTTAAAATTTAAATATTTATTTAAAATGATATTTTATTTTTAAAATTACTATAATTCATATTTTATTGTTTTCTGAAATATATAAAATAGATAAAGTTTAAAATTCGATTTTTAACTTTTTTTCATTTCAAAAAGTTTGATTTTCTTTTCAAAAATGTGAAGTGAATTTTTTGTTTTTATTTTTTAGATTCAAATAGCATCATAGGAGGTGGTATTTCTATTCACTGCTTTTTCACTATAAAATATTATCTAAACTCACCAAATCTCATTTGATAGATTTTATTGACAGCATACATATTTTTCCCTCTTCGAAAACGCAGCCGTCTAGCCGCTATTCGGAGGCTCAAATCAGTGTAGCCAGGCGTTGACCGCCTAAATTTTTGTTTTCGTCCATGTAAGTTAAATCACGGTTGATTATTTTTTACTCATTATTGACATATTTTGTGTAATTATTCATTACTAAATAATTATAATTAGCTATCAAACCAAAAATAAACACATACATACTACATTTAGGGATTTTTTCGTATCAAACCCACCATTTACGAATCAAAAAGAGACTGTTTAAAATTATATATAAAAAAATTATATAATTATATCTAAGAACTTGTATCATCATGTTTAAAATTAGCTAGATATATTATAAATATATTAAATTGTATTTAAAACTAGACTCCGTGTAATCCCCGAATACTCTCCGATTTTTCGGTAACTCCCTAGGCCCGGAATTACCGCCCGACTAGCGCCTATGGTATGGTAGTTCCGAACATGGATATTTTCCAATAAGCTGAAATTTGAAAGAACTTTTCGATTCCCATGTGAGTATAAGGTAATGAATCTGGTTAGCTGAGCGTCCAGTTGCAACCATCCGGTGAAAGAAAGATGTATCTAGGTCTCCAATATTCAGCCAGAGCACTCTAGAGCGTTGCTGTAAGAAATTTTCCTCAGCTATAGCCAGGGTAATCCATTTCCTATGAACTTCCTTTTCAAGTTGAGCCAGCGGCGAACTCGGGTTATGCATCATATTTCTCTGACTATCAACCAGCAGATTATGGGCTTCCTTGACTCGAGCTTCCAAGTCTGAGTACTGCTCACGATTTATGTCTCTGATTTCGTTCTTCATGAGTTCTAACTTCCTTGAAAGTAAATACATTTCAAAACCTTGAACTGATGATTCATGCCAGTTAATAGCAACTCTCGTGAGAAAATCCTGGTGAGCAAGCAGAAAGTGCGAGATCATGAAGTGCTTTTTTTGTCTTGGCCCTTGACCCAAAGATAATGCAGCTAGGATCGTGATATGAGAAGATGGGTTCTCCAAAGTGGGCATAAGCCATAGGAAATTCGATTTGCCAATGATCATCGATGAGGATTATATCAAGCTTCTTCGCTATAGGTGATTATTCCACCATGTAAATGCATTGCTATGAATGGCCTATCAAACAAGCCTGCATAATTAACACAGTCCCTAAAATTTGATATACCCCGAGAGATTCTCATAGAACATGTTGAACTCTCTTGAAGGCTTAAGATCTGGTTAAAGTCTCCCAAAGCAGCCCAAGGCTTTCCACATAACATAGAATCTTGAGCAAAGATCCTCAACTCATCCCATAACTGCCGCCTACGGTATTTACAATTATAACCATAAATAAAGGAAACAAAAACCGCTGTAGTGGATTGAGTCAACTCAATCTGGCAAGTGATCATCTGAGCAGATTCATCCCAACTCAGCATATGGCTTGGACTGCCGTAGCCATTTTGTGCTTGAGCTTGCTATTGATTCTTCTTACATTCCAGAAATAGAGTCCACTAACATATCAAGGTTTTAGATATTTGCTGGGGTGATTCCCCGAGAACCTCCTTTTCATTCCACCGCTTCTTTTTTCTACTGCTTTTCGAGACCTTTGTGGAAATCATGGGGAAATTATTTCTGGGTTGTGTTAATCCCCTCAAGGAAAATCTGAAGAACAATCTGAGCTGACACTTTCCGAAGATTCAGAGTCCGAAGATAAAGATAAAGATGTGACAAAAGGAGTCTTCTGGTGGTTACTATAATTTCTTGGTCAGATTCTGAAAAGTTCTTCACTCCAGCCATATTTACTTAAACCATTATTCACTTTCACCATCCATCTATTTTTGTGCGTGTTAATATTTATCAATTATCATAACTACAAGTATCCGAGCCCACTATCAGTATCAAAGAGTCTTTGTCTGTTTTATAGCATCTAAATAAACACATGTCTTATTAAAATAAAAAATTGGTGGAGAGAAGAGACATTATTTTGTCTGGATAGAAATCAATCAATCATCATTTGGATTCACACACTCAAGTTAAAAATTTGATCAAACAATTAATAAATTGTTACCAAAATATCAATACCTTGTATGATTTCTCATACTATCATATACTCACTTGTTCAAGTTTGCTAATATTTCCCAACGATTAGGAAACTGAGCCATGTATGGATATATATATATATGAATGCACCGTCCAGAGGAAGATAATGGTCACGCGGTTGTTAAGGACGTACGTTGCTGTTGTAGACCTGAACTTTCTGGTCTTGCTGGTCCTAGTAAAACCAATAGCCAAATCATTGAATATGTAGTTTTGTTGTTTATCCATTATTCTAATTTAAGTCCAACAGAACCGTATTGAGAAAAAAAAAAAAAGAGTAAGTAAATAGGTAATTCCTTTTTATAAATGAAATAAAAAGGGTTATAAATTTCTAGGAAAAAAACATTTGCCGATTAATAGAATAAAAAATCGGCACACTTACTCACACTGTCACACATAGGATTTGAATGGAAAACAGATCAGCCGGTACAGATCGTATCTAGCGGATCTAGCGAGAGTAGATCTCCACGAGTGCAACTAGCAGTACGGTTCAAAATATATTTGAATTGTAAGAGTGAATAGAAATCGGTTCAAAACATTGTATAAATATAAAATAATTATAAAAAGTATTTATGCTTTCATAATTAAAAATAGTTATTTTTAATAAAACTAATTACCAAATGCTATAAATAAATAAAACTATTCAAAATATAATATTATTAATTCAAACATATATATATAATTGTTTTGAGCATTAAAATTAAACTAGAATTTGATTCGTGCACCTGCGCATATATTTTTCACTTTTATACAAGTCAAAACTTTGCTAAAAAAAAGCTTGCAATTTCATTTCGGGGGGGGGGGGGGGGGGGGGGGGTTATCTCCCTCATATGGTTTTAGTGCTACAAAACTTGATATCCTGTGCTACATGATGGTATATAATTTTTACTTCTAATCCAAGTTCGGGAGCATGTTAGACATGAATTAGGAGGCGATACCAAAACTGCGCTACCGGAACTGTCAAATTATCAAAAAAAAAATCTGAGATTAATCAGAGCAAATCTTTAATAATCTATTGTGATTTTAGTTTATAAAATAATATAAATTTACTCAAAGGTTTTACTCCAAATGATTAATTGGTATTTCTTCTAATACGCTAAAAATATATATATAATTTGTACATATATGATACATCAAAAAATCTTGTCTTGATCTTAAGAACATACAAATGATATTTTTATGTTTATCGTTTTTATCTATAGTTTCTTAGAAAAAAAGCATATTTTGATTTTTCAGAATAATTCTTGTCCTTCTAGCTACTTCAGCTTCTACTGTATATGAGACACAAATGAACTGTATATGAGACACAAACGATGCTTTGTATCTCCATCTTTCACTTACTATTGTTTACATCTGCAATGATCATGTACATAAGCATTAGCTTTCTTTTGTCTTGACGGTTCTCAAAATCTGAAACACATAATCTTCTTATAGCTTTAGGTTGTCTTTGTTGTTTGAACAGACTTGCAGGTTGCTTATCTCATGTCTGTGCGTCCATTTCACTGCCAAATCATATTGTTTCAGCGTAGTACCTATTGGAACCAATTTGTATACATTCACTGTGCAACTTAAAAGTGAAAGCAATTTGCACTGTTTGAAGAGCAAGAGATTTATACCTATTGGAACCAATAAGAAGATGAAGATTAAAGCCTCTTATTATCCAGTAACTGTTTATAGAGCGAGAGATTTATAAAGAATTGAACCATTGGCTTCAGAACTCAAGTCTGTGACAAATCTGTCCAATAATTCAAAAACTCAGGTCTTCAGCATTGGCTTCAGAACCAAAAAAAAATCACATGATACTCTGAAACACAACCATCTAGCTTATTGGAATAGTGGATATGACCATTGGAGTTGTTAAGATGAGTAGGTGTCAACGGAAGAAATGTTGGGATTCCATTTGAACCGATCAGACCAATCTCAACCACATCTCTATTAGAATCATTCATCACAAAGTTGGAGCACATCTCCTCAAAATGGTCTGGTAATAGATTCTTATTATCATTCTCACCAATATATCACTATCCTTATAAATTTTACCCGCGCAATCCAGTCATAGATGGTGTGATAAGTGGAGTGGTCTATCTATCTTATATATTACTAAGAATTCCTTCCAATATCCGATGTGGGATATTTAACGAATCATACTCACTTATCACGAGATCCACTCTTTAGGAGTATGTTATCTCTTCAACTACTCCGAGTGGTCCTCGTGAATGTGATTATGTGAGCGCATACAAACAAAGCAGTACGAACATATAATTAATGCTAGTTGTCATCACAACTACACTATTAGCCCACGTGTTGTTATATATTTTCCTGCGTGCCTGTGCATGCACTTGGACGTAACCAACTTTTTTTTTTTGAGAATGATATCCAACTTTTAATTGTAATAAATCTTATATATAACACTTTTGTAAGTGTAGAAATCTAAATGCTAAATGGTAATGCTAAACGTAAATGGCTTTGGATTCAAATTTATTAATGTATATGGTCTAATTATGTGAGGAAAACGCACACAACAATAATGTCTATGTAACTGAGAAACAATCTAAGAAATTTATTTTGCCAAATCACAAGCTAAGAGTTAAACTGTAGATTTTTTAAGTTGCTTTATCCTATAAAATCCAAACTCGTATTTTTCACCTTCTTGTTATATTATTTGTAGCAGAAAATAATAGCATGGGAATAAATAAAACTGAAAGTGGGAAATAGCATTCGAAATTGTGCATAACGTGATTATATAAGAATATGTAGCTTATCATTGTAACAACTTCGGTGTTCATCAAACTAGGACAATTAAACTATATAGAAAACAATATGACGGCCTCAGTACACACGATTTGGAGAGAAAGGAATGGGAGAAGACATGGAGAAACATATCAGCCCTCAACTATTTTCATTAAGCTAGAAAGTCCTTTTTTGAAAGAAAAAAAGAAGTTCAATGATAAGGTGGTCCTCTATAGAATCTCGTCACTCAATAAGAGAGTCCCCGATATGAGAACTTGAGAAGGCCATGCATGACGGCCTGGTTTGGTTCAAGATGAAGACCTGCAATTTTGATGCAGCTTTGTTCTGTTTTCAAATTACATAACAGCTCTCTTACTCAGAAACATCAAACCTAATGCTACTAATAAACATGTTGTAATATATATATATTTAAGAAAGGGTTTAAGAAAAATATATTTTTGAGATGAATAAATTTAACATTCTTTAAAAAAAAATGTAAAATATAACCAAAAGAAAACCTTCAACCAAAGAAATGTAACAAACACGGATAAAATTAAACTAAGAAAACATATCTCTTTTGAGTAAAAAGAGACTATTGGGCAAAACTTCTGGTATTGGGTTAATTTTCTGGAAGTGCCAGACCTCATTGCTACCCATGAATTTGATTGCAAACAAACAAGGCAGTACTAACATATAATGACTGAGATTTGTTAGTTGTCACAACCACACACTTAGCCCACGTGTTACATATTTCCTGGGAAGTAACTAATTTTAACTGGTTCAACATCTAATACAGAAAACTTTTATTAGTGTGGATTCAGACTCAAATTTATATAATAATCTTAGTTAATTAATTAAAAGGTTATATGGTCTAATTATGTGAGGAAATCCCACACTGACAAACAATTTGATTATGGCATTTGTAAAACTCCTACTAGCTATCTATACATCAGATGTTTATCTACCCCGAACTGTTTGTAATCCGTTGGTTGAAGTCTGTTTGTTGATCTTATACATTTGTAATTGTATACTTTTTTTGAACTAACTTGTAATTGTATACATTTCACAATATATAGACTAGAGTAAACCCCATACATATACGGGATATATATCCTAATCCCATGTTCGAATAATCGTCATGAGGCGTATCCCAATTGTTGAGCTTTGATCCAAATCGGTTAAAATATAGGAGCTCCTAAAAATTTTCACTTTTTTTTATTTCAGTTTATACTAAAAATGCTTTATATTAATTGGATATATACATTTTAAAGAAGCCATCCACTTTTTTTTTTCCGGCTCAACAACAATTTTCATAATCTAAATATGTCCAACCTAGTATTTAAACTTCACATACATCGACAAGATCTAGTAATATCTAAACACACTTAACAAGATTCTATGCTATCCCACCAAAACAAATTCATCCCACTACTCGATGTGAACCGTCCCGTACACCAACTAATTCTATCACTATACATGAGATTACAAAGCTATCCTAGTCCTCCAAGAGATCCTAGCAGAGAACATGATAGGATGACCGGAGCTGTTGTTACCAGAGAGACCTCTATTTTGCAGGTTCTGTGATCTAATCTCATTCAAGCTTTCTAATTTTAATAGATTTAGGCCCTGAAAATGAAATCCCACGAGTCATTTAATATCCAAAGATCACAAATCTACGATGTACAAAACACAAACTCAAAAGAAAACTGATTTTTTCTAAACCGTTCAAGAAATCGCAATTTGGAGAGTCTTAGGCTTTGGTGGCTGCGGCCGCACCTTCTCAACTGTAACTGTCAGAACCCCATCAGCATCTTCAGGTAAACGGAACTTCTTCACGAGAATCAGAAGAAGTCTCCGCTCGAGCCTAATGTACTTGCATCCTTGTTCTCTCTAATCACAATCCTCTCTCTTCCTCTTCCCGCTGCTCTTTATCACTATTGTCAACTCTTCCTCCACAGTCACCTATTCAAAACCATCACCACATCAAACACTTAAGTGAATGCTCATTATACTGATTACATGTATCTATGTGTGTACTTGGATATCAAATTTTGAGATTCATGGTATGTCAATTGGGATGTTAGTATTGCTTCCTCCTCTGATCGCTTTATCCTCGCCTGAGCGAGAAACCGGAAAGATCAGCTTTTTTATTGTCTCTCGAAGACTAAACCGGTGGTTGATTGCAACAGAACTCATATTGTGTCTTTTCTATGGATAGTTGGCTTCGATTCGTTTGAATCTCAATGACTGTTAGGCCATGCTTTGCGTCAAAACTTATTTTGCAGGGCCATAGAACCCATTAAGCCTATTGTACATTGGACCTGATTGATTTCTAATCGTATGCTCTATTGAGTGGTTCAAATATTTATATTACCATTGTGTGATTGTATTTACATAAAGAAAAAAGAACTTACATATATTGGAAAATTTTTGAAATTTTTTAAAATATATTTCGAACTAAAATGGCAAAAAAAGAGTGTAATTTTACTTTTCATCTCTTCAGTTTATATAGCAACAACTAAGATGATACCGCTGTACATACGGGTGAGCGGATAAGCGATACAATAAAAACATAACTTAGATTATGATGAAATTTTGATGAAATTTTTTCAATATTTAGTTTGTTCGCAGTTAAAGATGTTATTAACTTTGACTATTTTCTGTTACAACTTTAAATATTTTATATTTATTTTAAGAAATCATTATTTGTTTTACATTAAAACATTCATGAAAATATTTTTTGTTTTACCTTCAATATATCTCTTTCAAAAAATAAAACTATATATATATATATTTGTTATACATTGTTTTCAATATTTATGCTTTGGCTTTATAGTAAATATAGTTAATTAAAGATGATAGTTAATTGTGTTCAACACAGAAAATATGGTTTCTTATTATACATTCATTTTTTGAATTTAATGATACTTTTTGATTTATGATTATTCTAAAGTTGCTAATTTAAACGATATCAAAATCAAATAATTTATTCATTAAAAATTATATTAAATTAGATAGTCAATATTAAGCATAATTATAATTGAAATAAATATATATTTCGAATCTTGTATATGTTATTAAGTTTGGAAACTAACTACTACTAAATAAATGATAGTGATTAATTTTGAAAATGTAACTTTTACATTAAATTTATAATATACAGTTGATTTACTTTATATTAACAACTAAATATTTTTATTTTTATTTTCAGATTTTATACTTATGTTTAAAATTAATTACTTATATATATTCTAAAATACGAACTTACTATACTTTTGGATCAAATAATTTTTAATTATTGAGTTTATATCTTTTGAACTGAAAATTTTAAAATTTATTATAACTATATTGATATAATTATATTCATTCACGCTTTTGATAAATTATATTGTATTTTGGTTTATAAATTAATAAATTATTATTTTAAAGGTTTTTTATATTTTATTCAAAATAATAAAATTAAATATTAAATGATCTGGTATACATATAGATGTCAATATTTACTATTATATTTAAAATATTTTATATGAGTATAACCAGATCTATTAATTCTATTATTTTTTAGAAAACTGGTGTTTGAAAATTTATTGAGAATTACTTAAACTATCATTAGTTAAATCTATTTTTTAGATCAATCCAAAATACTCTAAGATTTAAGTTTATGATTTAGTGTTTAATATTTAGGGATTTAGTTGAATTTTTGAATTTCTATAAATAATTTTTAAACGTTTATAAATGATTTAGCAGAACTAGTTTATTTTTTTCATCACAAATTTATAGTAAAATTATAACTTTCTCAAATTTAGTTATGATTTTTTAAAAATTATTGTTTTCAGTTTTAGAACGTACATTTAATTTTAAAATCTTTAGAACTATATGATGCACTGTTAAAATTTTGGTCAAAACATTAAGATAATAACAAATGTGAATTTTTTTTTGTAAAAATTTAATATGTATGCTGAGATCTTATACTTTCCTTTAATCAATCAATGATATGTGTATGCATAAAAAGACTCATCATCTTTGTATATATAGATTTTGCGTTTTAAAATATTTACCATTGTATTTCTGATATAATTCAATAAAATTCTTTTTTTTTTTTGTCAACAAATTCAATAAAATTCTAGTTTGGGAAAAGTTAATGTTTCCATAAAACTCATGCGAATATTAACATTCACGTCTATATTATTATTATTTTCTGTTATTAAAGAAAAGAGTGATGGGCCTTTTCGTCAAATTAAAATCGGGTCTGAGAGATTACTCATCCGGCGATCTTATCCCTTCTTCGCCGGTGAGACCAAACTCAGATCTACCCAAAAAACTTCGAATTTCGCATCGATCTGACGATGATGGAGGAAGAAGACGAGACTCCGTCTCAACAATCTCCACGAGATTCCCTCTCACCAGCTCCGATTTTGCCTACAAGCAACGTCACGGTGGCCTCCGCAACGAAGCCCCCTCCCTCCTCCTCCTCTCAATCTCCGTTGGCTCTGGTAGTTCAGACTCCTTCCGTCAACAGAAACGGACGAATCGGCGGAGGCGGAGGAGGAGGGAGAGACGATTGCTGGAGCGAGGAAGCGACGAAGGTTCTAATCAACGCGTGGGGGGATCGATTCTCGGAGCCGGGGAAAGGAACGTTGAAGCAGCAGCAGTGGCACGAGGTGGCTGAGATCGTGAATTCGAGTGGCCAATGCAAGTACGCCAAAACAGACGTTCAGTGCAAGAACAGGATCGATACGGTTAAGAAGAAGTATAAGCAAGAGAAGGCCAAGAATGGGCCTAGCAAATGGGCCTTCTTCAAAAAGCTTGAGTCTTTGATCGGTGGTGGCGGCAAGGCTCATGTGGGAGGGCGTAGCTCGGGTCCAATGAGGTGGCATTTTAGGAAACGGAGTGCTTCCGAGTCTGAGTCTGAGTCTGAACCTGAGCGCTCAGCTGAGAGTCTCCCTCCACCGCAACCGTTGTTGCCGAAGCGGGTGAAGATGGGTGAGTCAGGAGTTGGAGATGTGGCGAAGGCGATACTTGGGTTCACTGAGGCGTACGAGAAGGCGGAAACTGCGAAGCTTAAGCTGATGATGGAGTTGGAGAAGGAGAGGATGAAGTTCGCTAAAGAGATGGAGTTGCAGAGGATGCAGTTCTTGAAAACTCAGATGGAGATAACGCGGAACAATCAAGAAGAGGAGAGGAGCAAGCGTGAGGGTGATGATGATGATGATCGCAATGTCAAGAATAATGGCGATGTAAGTAGCTGACAATTGAACACAGATGTTTTGTGATAATTTGATATGATTAAAAAAACTTATCTAGATTGCTGGCTTAGCGTTTGATGTTGTTGTTGTTGTACTTTGTGGGATATGTAAATGTAGGAGTTTATTGCAGGGGTTCGGAGAACTGTGATGACCATGTGTTATGTTATCTTGTCTGAAACAAGAGTAAGCTTAGATCAGTAACAAAGATTCAGACTTGTCTTAGTATAAACCTGAAATGAGACAGAACTTACAGAATATTCACCATGTCTTTAAGTACGTTGAGATTAGAGGAACGTTAGGAAGAAACTATTGATTAGTCAGCAGCATCATAACCCATAATTAAAACCTCCTTAATTAAGCTAGAGCTAATAATTAACCTCACTAAAAATATTCAATGCTTCTCTTTGTTCATGGCCTCTATAAAACCATTTTCCTCGCAGAAGAAATGAAAAAGGTTAGAGACAAAATAAAAACCCAAATAATTTCAAAATATTTGTTTAGATAATATTTTGATCGGATGGGGTTCTTACACAAGCTGTGGGATGACACGGTGGCCGGACCAACTCCGGAAAATGGTCTGGGGAAATTGAGAAAGCATGTTTCGTTAGCCACTGTCCAACCTCCTCCTCTCTCCACCGATCAAGTCACAAGAAGCATAGTCGTTACCAAGGGGAATAACAATGTTCGTGGACTCCGGAATTTGAAGATGGGTCCGGGTCGTGCTCCGGATTCTCCGACCGGGTCAAGTAGCACCCCCGGAACGCCTCTAACCCGTATTTATTTCTCCCTCCTTCCATTAAAACTAGATTAATTATGGATACAATTAGGAACTAACCACACGGATCACATTTAAAAGAAAGTTATTAAAGTTATGATAAATTATCCATTTTAATTTTATAACATTCAATCATTGCATAGCACAACTATACGTTGCTACTTCCATTGAATGCTAATTATTAGAGATTAAATCATTATTAATATCAATGGTATGTTCAATGAAAAATTACTATAACATGTATATATATGTATATCAAAACTAAAGAAAATTCCTAAAATGTTAGTAAGCAAAATAAAATAAAATTGTAGCTTACCAAATATCACAATAGGTGATGATACCACAAAATTACAGTTACAGTATATCCTCGTATATTTAGTATCGCAATTAAAGGCCCCATGATTGATAAACGTATTATATGCAGCTGGAACACCATGTGATCACTTTGGACCATTCAGCGCAGATAAAATCCCATCCGCCGGTGAAGTTGATGCCTCAAGTCTCACTACTTATGAATGGTTAGTATTATTACCTGCATCACTTGATTTCTTCATAGATTCACTTATATATGTAATAGCATAATTTGCATTATATATAACCCTTTATTTTTGTTTATACTAATATATAGGATTGTGATAAACGCATTGGACCGTTGAAAACGACGAGAAAGAGAGAAAATCTCTATGGGTTTTTGTTTGTAAATATTAATCACCTATGCATGTAATTATGTAAATATTTACTGATATGGTAACTGTTAAATAATGTCTCTTTTTTAACAATGATTTAGTATTATATATAACAAAACATAAAATTATTACATAAAAGTCAAAAGACAAATACCTGGACCAAGTTTACCATTACAAAACTACAATACAAGACACTTACTACTCCCTCAGACAAACAACATGTCTAGTAGAACCCAAACCAAACTCCCTTTTATTTCAATTTTTATTGCTTGGCCTAACAAGCCAAGTAATAAGACTCATAGGTTACAAACCAAGAAGCATACATATAGAATCAACGACTTCAAATGAGAGAGACACACATACATATAAGACTCTGAACAAGGTCTAGAAAATGAAAACAAGAAAGTGATAAAATTAAGAAGAAAAGAAAAGGTATCTCAGCGCCAAGGCACCAAGAGTTTATTACTGATAGTACATGAGCTGCTGATGCGCCGCAGCTACATTCTGAAAACCACCATCATACATAGCAGCACTTGCTCCAGCTGCATTGACATGCCTTAGAGAATGCTGAGCCTGAGGATGCATCTTAGCTAAAGCCAGTTGCCTCTCATAGGCTAAGAGGTCCATTGAGGACAGACCAGGGACTGCCACTGGCGCTGGTGGTGGAAGCGGGTTTGAGGCTGTGCCTATTGGAGTTGGTTTGTTTCCCCATGAACACTGCATATTATATCATCACAGAAATGAGTTTAGGTGAAAACCGGCCAAACCAATTTACAAGCAAGGGGTTGGTTAGTACCTTTATCTGTCTGTTGAAGAGGAAAGGCTGAGAGTTGCCCATCTGAATAGCAAGCGCAGCCTCGTCATGAGTGTTGTATCTCACAAAACCAAAGCCTTTGTCTCGCTGGACACGGACCTCTTCAATCACTCCAGCGCCAAGTGTATGGAACAGGCGGTGTAGATCAAGCTGAGTTACCTGCAAAAAATTGACAACTGTCACCACATGCCAAAAACAGGAGCTGTCTCTGTTTTCATATAGAGCAGTTTCTAAAAACTTACTTCTGGAGCGAGGTTTCCTACATACACAGTGGTGTACTGAGGATTGTTTTCAGGAGCTTCTTCGTTTGTGATTGAGATCTCTCTACCATCCTCTGAGCCGTTTGTGAGTTCAGCGACACTTTTGCCATCAGAGCTATGTTTGTCCTCCCCAAAAGTAGCACCTTTGGTCGCCCAGTTGCATCTGATTTGTCTGCTACTTAACCATTTACCTGATAACAGATAAGAGAAACATAAGATTATACTACTGACAAAACTATACTAAAAAATAAAATAAATACTAAACACAAAGTCTAATCCGAAAATAAAATGTAAGTTCAACACTTCATCACTGCTAAGCTAAGCTGCAAACACACAGAATAGCACCAGAGCTACCATTCTTTAGCCGTAACATGACACAGTACAAAGCATCCTTACAGTATAAGCATCATGAAATCAAATTTTACAAAAGGGAACAATAAAAAAGACCATATAATCGTTCTTACCATTCATTTCATTTATGGCATTTTGAGCATCCTGCACAGATTACAATTAACAATTTAAAATCAATGTAAAAACATGAATTGAGCTAAAGCAAACAATCACACATGATTTGAAGAATAACAGAACCTGCTGATTGCGGAAGGAAACAAACCCAAAGCCTCTTGAGCGTCCAGTTTTCTGGTCCCACATTACTCTTGCATCCCTACACAAGAATAAAGAACGACAAAGTCACAAAACAACAAGCTTAATCAACGAGTACAGTTTTGTAACCTGTACTGATATAAGAAAAAGAGCTTACGAGCAAGTGTTGAAGGCAGAGAAGCTCTCAAACAAAGCTGCATCAGTAACATCTGGACTGAGATCTCCAACAAAAATGTTGAAATGGCCTGCTTTCACAAACTCATTAGACTCTCTCAAAGAACAAGCAAACAAAAAATGCAATTCTTTATTGTAATCAATGCGCTTAATTAGAACTTACTTGATGTGTCTTCCCTTTGACCAGTAGCATACGCCCAGTTAACTTTGATAGGCTGTCCAAACCTGTGAACCCCAGTATTACAAATCTAGTAGAACGTATAAAACAGATTGAACATGAAGTATCTATCACCGTCGGATGCTTACAGATGCCTTCCGTTAAGAGACATGATAGCCAAACCAGCAGATCTTCGATCAAAGTAGTGAACAAATCCATATGATGACTGTGAAGCGTAAAACACAAAAAATTAAAAAGTTAGCACAAAATGAAGCAAAGGAGAAAGAAGGTGTGGTCTTGCGAAACTCTTACCTTATCCTTTCTGATGAGCTTACAGCTCTCAACAGGACCGGTGCTAGCAAAAATCTCTTGAAGAAGAACCTCAGTGACCTGCGTGTGAATGTTGCCAGCATACCTACAAACCCCCAAAACTCAGCATTTACTACAAGAAGAAAGTCAAAGAAAGAAAACAAATTTCAAACGAAAACACTCACACACTGCGGCAAGTAGTGGGATCAAAACCAGGAGGAAGGTTTCCACTTGGTAGAGGCTCCATCTGCACAAACAAACATATCCCAAAGCTCAAAAATCACACCTTTTCTACTCGTAATCAAATACCCATCACATTACAAAACATACCCATCAAATTACAGAACATACCCATCAAAATTAAACCAAATCACTAACTCCAAACCTAACCCATGATCAAAATCTCAAAAATCACAGCTTTTCTACTTGAAATCAAAGACCCATCAAAATTAAGCCAAATCACTAGCTCGAAACCCTTACCCATGATCAAAATCTCAAAAAATCAGAGCTTTTCTACTCGTAATCAAAGACCCATCAAATTACAGAAATGACCCATCAAAATTAAACCGAATCACTAGCTCGAGACCCTAACCCGTGATCGAAAGCTCGAAACTTTACATGGTAATAGAGAGAGAAAGGGGGAATCGGGAATTTACAGGAAACCCTAAATTGGAAAGAGGGAGGAATCAAAGAATAACCTGAGGAGGGGGAGGAGGAGCCATAAGGCTAGGATGATAGAGAGAGTGGTGTTGTTGCATCAACGCTTGCTGCATCATAGCTTGTTGCTGTTGCTGCTGTTGTTTGAGCCTCGGATTCTGCATCTTTTTTGAGATGGAAAAATATCTGTTTTGTTTCCCGAGAAAAAGACCTCTTTCCCCTTTTTAGCTTAGGGTTCGAAATCAACTAAAACGAAGAGAGAAACCAAAAAAAACGAAAGGAAGAAAAAAAAGAAAAAAAAAAGAAAAAAAGGAAAAAAAAAAGAGAAATAAGAGAGGAGAGAGAAAACAGAAAGGAACGCTCTTTGTGAATGGATGGAGTAAAGAAAGGGTTGTACGAGACTAGTGACCATATATAGCAGTAGGACGATTTCTCTGTGACAGAGAGAGTAAATGCTAATATGACGGGGCTGTTAGGAGTAGATTCCGTCACCGACCAATTGTAAAATTATTGGTTCTTCGCGGCCCAGCCCACGGCTCAGAAGAGACTTACGTGACCGACAAATAATTAACAAGTGTTGATGATGGCCCAGCCCAAGTCCCAAGTCTTTATCCCAAGACCTTCCTTGGAGTATCACTGAAAAAATTATTGACCTTGACATTTTGAATTTCTTCTCATAATGAGCGTGGAGGCCTCGGTGGATGTGTTGGTAATGGTAACCATGGATCAGACCACATATCAATCAAAGAGCCATCCCCAACTATGAATCTCATTCCTTTTACAATCAAGTTTCTTCCATGTAAAATTGATTTTCTGAAAAGCTTCCACATCCCGAAATCCAAGTCCACTTTTTTGGACTCTCTTCCAAACATACCAATGTAAGCCTTTCTTATCTCCATTTTCCCACTAAATCTAGCTAAGATTATGTTGATCTTTTCACACACTTCCTTTGACAATCTGAAGATATTCATAGAGTAGATTGGCACGGCAAGGACCACAACTTTTAACAAGACTTATTTACCTCCATGTGATAGATGACGTTGTTTCAAGCTATGTTTGACCTTCATTTTATCAATAATGTACGCAAACATCTCACTCTTTTTGTGCCACATTGTTCTAGTAATCCAAGATATTTTCCTATTCGTCACTCATTATGAATGCCTAATATGTTCCTCATACTAGTTTTGGTTATTTTCCTTTTTGTGTTTTTAGTCAACAAAAAAAACATTTTTCAGATTTTTTTGGGAGTTTTCTTTCAATATACATTTCTCAACTTAGATGACTATAAACTTAAACATATATATGAATGCTTTCTTTAATGTTGGGCTCACTAAAACCATATATTATTCTTGAAGTATGTGGCAGTCACTCTTTTGTACGTGTGAGCAAATTTGTTGAATGTATTGTTTGTCTGTTACTCGATACTCAGTCCATTTGTTGATAAATGTTGGCTTATATTGCTTTTATTGTATGCTTATGACTCTTGTATATTTTTCTTCAGAAACCCGTCTAAATGCATCTTGATTACTTATTCTTTAAGATCAACATGCAAAATGTCAACGACTTTAAGAGTCAGCTGAACAGATGAAACTTCTGGAAGAAAATTGTTGTCAAACGAATAAAAATCGACAGCGCAGCAATGTATTGGACGTTATTTTTGTCAGTAGACCAAGTACAATCGACGCCACAAAATAGAGATATTGTGATTTTACTTGCTGTTCAAAAGAAAAAACAGTGTGATCTTCTATCATAAGGTTTGCTTGTTCTAACGCAACCCTAGCGTAAGCCTTCGTTCGTTACCCTTCTCCGGATGCATAATTGCCAACACAACAAACCAATTAAAAGATGATAAAATAGTTGACTAAAGTATACAATAATGGTAATATTCGACGAACCTTCTTTAGTTATCATCTTCAAGGCAAGCGATTTTAACCCGATCTAGTTAGAGTTATCTTGCACGCTTTCAACTCTTCTTCGTCCACGTGTGTGTCTCATCCATTCGTGCACTTCATAATTGTCCAGATTATCGAAGATCAAAAATACCATAATTGACACTTTTTGCCAAATAAAGCCTGCACGTTAAAATCATGATAGCTGTTTAAAAAAAAAGAAATACATGTGTTATTTTTCAAAAAACATGTGTTACTAAACTGGTACAATCAAAAATCTGTTTAACTTATACTTTTAAAATGATTTAAGTCTAATCCATATCATTTAGTTTGGAAATTAATTGCAATTTGATTTATAAAATTTCATATTTTTGTGTTTTATATGTGTAAACCTTAATTCAACTAATCCTAAGACAATATATATCGGTAATCTGATTCTGAATGTTACATTTTCTGATAAAGTTTAAGATAGGATATCATCTTCGTCTAATCATTAATTTAGTTTCTAGTAGAAACAAACCCATAATCGACAAATTTAATTAACTCTTGCTTAAGTTACTTAATGTTTGTGGTTTTTCACTTTAAAATCTTTGGGTATAAATTTGTTTACCAAAATAAAATCTTTTGGTATACATTTGTATATAAACTTTGAAAAGTTCAAATTCGCTGTTTTTATGCTTTTTTGTAAAGCAATGGCTTGATTAAAGAAGGTAGAAGGGTGTGTCTAGAGCTATGTAAAAAACTCAGTTATGGTAATATATATATTATTTCAATGAAAAAACTAATTCAAATAGTATTGGTGTGGCGGTATAAAAAGGATTTCAGTTTAACGTAACTTCATTGTCAATGTTTGCTAGAAAAACATAAAATCATGTTACAGCTATACATATTCACTAACCATTCAACCTAATGCGATTTATGTTTATCAGTCAAAACAAAATAAAATGCTCAGCTGGCAACTCCACAGAGTGACAACGATCAATTTTGCAGTTTTATCCGCATCAACATATGCCGACGTGGAATTATAAGGAAAAAATCAAAATTTCGTACTATTTCCTGCTCTTGATCATTTAAATGTTCTGTTTATGAAGAATGTGTGAAAGAGTCGCTGAAATTTTTTTATTTTATAAATCCTTATAAATAAACCTGCTTTCTCTATCTCCCTCATTCCACTAACGATCAAAGATCAAAAGTTTAAAGCAAAACTGCAAAAACAAAAGAAGGTTTTTCGACCAAAAAAAAAAACTGCAAGAAGTTACAAAAAAAAAAAAAAATCTGATAGCTGAAATGAATTCTAGGTATTCCTGGGTTTGATCATTCTATTATTAATAAAATGATTTTCTTCTTCTTCAAGCTATTCAACGGCGAAGCGCAGGTAGCAGAGTGGGAGAAAGAGAGATAGCAAAATCATTTACATACATACATACGTGTACTTACATACTTACTAGATTTATCACCACACGTTCAGATTCGGACCAAAAGGTTTGTGTTCTGTCTGAGAATCAGATTCCTCTCTGTTTTTTAATTCAAATAAAACTGATTCTTGTTATGTTTCTTTAGTATACAGAGATATGTCTGCGAGTTTTATGGCGATCGCGAAGTCGTCGGAGACAGAGTTCGTGAGTTGCGAATGTTGCGGTATGACGGAAGAGTACACGGCGGCGTATATGGAGAGCGTACGCGTTCTCTACGCCGGGAAACTGATCTGCGGGCTCTGTTCCGAGGCGGTGAGTTACGAGATGTTCCGGAGACAGATCAGGGTCGACGAGGCTGTAGCGATTCACACGAAGGTTTGCGGCGAGTTTTTGTCTTCTCCGTCTCCGACCGTCGATTTCATATCGGCGATCGGAGAGATGTTTAGGAGAAGATTGGTTCTGGGTTTGCCGAGGGTCGTGACTTCAGCTTTGCCGTCGCCGAGGAGTGTTCCGGTTGTGGACGGTGGAGTGGTTTGTGCTGCAGCGGTGATTGGTGGAGCTGGGAGTTGCTTGCCTGCTTTGTCCGGTGGCGTGTAGATTCGAATATTCGCGAGGAATCAAACTGAGAAGGAAGCGTGTGTGTGAAGGAAGATTAGGAATAAAATATATTATTAAAAATTAGAGAAAAGATGTTTAAAAGGAAAAAAAAAAACGGGAAATAAAAAATGATGTAAATAGAATTGAAAATTAGGATATCGTTTTGTTGTAATATATTGTAACTATTTATGTGGCAATGTCAAGTGTTGATATGAGTCCTTAACTAATGGAAGTTTTGGTGTGTGATAATAAGGACTGGTTGTTGGATTTTTTTTTTTACGATATGATTTTAAATTAATTTATCGTTAATTTTGGCCCAAATGTTCGTTTAAATAACCGAATGTTAAATAAGATATAATTGTCACCATGTTTATCTTGTGTTATGACAAAAAAAAACCATAATGTTGTTTTTAAAATGGTCAAAACATGATAATTTTTAATTTAATTACAGAACCAAGTAACAAATAATATGTGTAATGTGGAACTTGTTTTCTCATCTAGTCTAGTCTTCAGTAATCAATATTAATCGAAATTTAAATATTAGAGGAAGATTCTAGGTTCCACTAAGTGTTTTAAATTTCTCAAAATATAATTTGGCCGACTTCTACGAAAGAAAAACGTTGTATCACCACAAGGAATAATGCTTCGTAATATGCTCAGACAGCTATATTTAAATAAACTTATTATTATAGTATTGACAAAGAAATAAATCTTTCACTTGGGTAGTTATTGTTTATTATGTACACAAAGAGGTCTACAAACAGAAATTTGTATACACATCTACAAAGAATCAGCATCTTAAGATTGGTGTGAGATTGAAACAAGACGTATTGTTTGTCCATGCCATATTCCTTGTTCCAAAGAAGCCAATTCTATGTTGTTGGTGTAAAGCCCCGACCCGCCCACGGCTAATGGGCCACCCACGCCCGCTCTCTCGGCCCGTGGGCCCCATACCGTCTGACGGTCGGTCCGTTAATTTTCCAAAGGCTCGAAATCATTGTTTACTGACCCTGCAATCACCACCCGACCTTTTCCCATGCTTTGGCCTCACTCGCACGCTATCGCGAATCACTTCCCGATAGGTCACCCATCCTTCCACTACTCCAGCTCAAGCACGCTTAACTCTGGAGTTCTTTCAGGATGTGTTCCGGAAAAGGTAAGTCAACTTTGGTGACATAGGTAGCCAAATCAATTCTCTTAAGCCTTTTTCACATATCACAACTCGGGATGTTACAGTTGGCCTATGGGTTATTATAACCAAAGGATTATAATAAGTTTGTCAATTGTTGGGCAGTGAGAAGTGTTATGAGCAACCTGCTTGAAACTCGGACGTCCGCTAAAAATCTTGGCTACCTTTGCCGTTGATCAAGAACGGACAGCAATCTGATGTCATCTATCTCTATCAATTCCTTGCGCTAGAGGTACTGTCAAAAGATAAACCGGTTTAACCAATCAAAAAACTTAAACCGGAAAATCTATTAAATCAAAACAGAGAGAGAGAGAAATCGTTATTGCTTCCAAGAGTCACTACCAGTTTCACGACCACCACCAGTCGCTTTCTCACCTCCAAAATCACCTCCTATCTCAGCTCCATTCGTCGGTATGTTCACATTCACTATCCCACAATCACTTCCCATTGGTCTAGAGAGTTGTCAAAGCCTAGTTTCAGTAGACTGGAGTGCAAAAGATTGTGGCTTTTCAAAAGAGCACCTACCCTATCCACTTAAAGATGTTTTTAGGTTTACGTGTGAATATGGAGCTGCTTAGACCTTGAGGAATCGAGTTGTTTATCGCTACTTGCTTCTTCAAATGACTGTCCATATCCACAATAAGATTTTTACTTGTATATAAAGTCTATTATATGATTCTAAAGACTTTTTACCTTAAACCTTAGAGCATATAGAACCGGAGCAAACAGCTCTTCTTTAACAAGAACAGCATCTGATGATATCTCAAGTATCGTAGGCTCCACAAAGTTTCCTTCACCTTCTATTGCTTTACCGCCGGTTAGTACTTTACCACCCTGTGAATGCAAAAGGGTTAGCTGAAAGTTGAAAATGTTTAAAGAACTCTTTGGACTTGAGGTACTTGCCTGGGATTTGATGACTTCGATTCCTTTCTTAAAGTTCTTCCTCGATTCAGGAGTATGTAATGGTCCTAACAACGTCCCTTTTTGAAGAGGATCACCGATCTTGACTTGTTTGTATGAAGTAAGGAGTTGCTCAAGTACTTTGTCATACACACTCACATGCAAAAGGCTTAAGACAATAAAGAAAAAAACACTTTTAAACCATTCAGCAAAAGGAACAGTAGAGGATCAGATTCTTTAGTACCAGCCTACGGCAAGTTGTGCAACGTTGGCCGGCGTTTCTGATGGAGTAACCGATAATGCGAAGGTAACGTTGAATTTTAAAAATGCCTGACTTAGCCTTTTTAGTTTATTGAATTCCTAGAGAATGCCCAAAAATAAAGATTCAAGAATTATTTAACACAACACTCTAAATTTTCTAAATCAATAATTAAAAGTTGTATCTCTCACAAACCCGATAAAAAACTATATATAATGAATAAGGTCCTAGTCGGCTATGAAGTATAACCAAAATCTACGTGCAAAAGGAAAAACCAACTAACATAGAAAAGGAAACTAGAAAACCAAAGCTTAATGATATGCGCTACATCAGGTTCCTACATCAGGTTCCAACAGCATCAAAAAGAACAGAACGAGCAGTTACTGTATATCAGCATCGTCCATGACTATGATTGCATTGTTCCCACTCAACTCTAGCAATGTTTTGCCAGATCTACCACTTACTTGTTGTACCATCAAACCCACATATGCATAATTTAAAAATATACAGATATAAGACAAGAAGTATCTCAGTGTGTTTTGTTGTAGACTTGTAGTAGAATAAAGTACTTGGAGCTACCAGTAAAGGGAACTAGAGGAATGCTACTGATAATGAATCTGGGCCGTTTTGGTTGATATCGATCGTGGATTGACAAATGTATTTATGCACTCATAAACTATAGAATACGGGCCTTAGTCTTAATGGGTCGGCTTTATCCACTCAATAGTGTAGACCCACTTGTTTCGTTATCTGTCACCTCTACGGCGTCACGTGGTAGTGCGATATACTGTATCTAGAAAATATTTGTTTTATCTGATTTTCAACCGTCATGCAACGTAACTCAGAAGTCGATATCATTTTCTTGGTGACTGTCCACAAACTACAGTTTTACAAATATATTACAAGACATAAATAACATTTACATAATTAAATAATGTATTAATCAGCATGTAACATATTATATTATCTCGCATTTAATTGAATAGATAACAAAATGGGTCAATAGAGCTATGTAAGTATGGGAGACAAATGCGTAAAGTTAGTGATGATGTCGTAGAAACTTATTTACATTATCTCTCCCTTGCGCATGAAGTAAACAAATTACGTCATACCTTATGTCACTGAACCCTCTTGCGCATGAAATAAACTATAATATTTAAGAATTTTGATGCCATATAACACCGTCTCGTACCATTACATATAGATATAGTGTACAATGACTATATAATATGGTCTGAATATGCTCAACTAAGGCCACGACATCCAAGAACATGTTATATATTATTGATATGTTCACGCAAAATGACAACTCTGACATTCATATGGGTTGTGTTTTATTATTTTTGGGAATATATATAACTTTCTGTGGTTACCAGTAATAACTTATTACTGCTCACATTGATCTTGGGTTTATATACGTGTTCATGACAATTATTTTTGAGGGAAATCGTCAGATCTAAAAAAAATTATATAGTACGCTGAATAATAATATTCTCTTTAATTTGGGATTTATAATTGTATTCGAAGTTTAGCATATATATCAGGCAAAGTTTTCATTCAGTCTAGTTAAACGCGCATAGTCTGACAAGCGATTGATAACCATATATACATTACCATATATAAAAAGAATTATCCGCCATATTAGTTCAAGTTATGTGGACCAAAATGGAAAATATTATCGAATTAATTAACATAATTAGGTTAAAGACAAATTCTGAGACTCTCAGTCAATCATTGAACTTTTCTCCATATCATAACAATATATTAACAATGTTTCATTATTTATTATATATGATGTTTCAGAGAAAAGCAAAAATATTAAGAAAATATAATTTCTCTTATAAAAATTCTCAAAAATATAAATTAAAAATAATACAACAAATAAGAAAAGAATATGTATAATTTAATTGATTAAACAGTATTCAGTAAATTTAAAATTGACACAGAAATATCAAAACATCATATATTTTGAAACAATAAATTTTTTAAAATATTATATATTATGATATGGAAGGAGTATATCATATTGAAACATACAGAAGGAGAAGAAACCAGGTATAGACCTAAAGTGTTTTAAACAAGAAATATTGTTTGATTGATTCATTAAGAGAAGACATGAAAACAAGTTCATGCGCTCTACATGAGCTCTATAAACTAAACCCTCTCTCGTTACAATTTATTGAGAACAAAAAATACATAAAATCTGCTGCACATAAATTAATTTAGAATCTGAAGCAAGAATATGAGTTTGATGTGTGGTCCAGTTGAGTTTTATGTCAATATGAATATAGCCCTGTTCGTTTGGTTGCCGCAGGTTTCGGCGGCAGCGGCAGCGGCAGCGTCAGCGGCGGCGGCAGCGTCAATGAGGACAGTTGTTGTTCGTTTCGCAGACGCTGACGCTGCCGCTGCCGCTGCCGCATATCATATCGCGACCGCAGGTTTTATCGGCGTCAGCCGCAGGACGCAGCGTTCGAACGCTGCCGCTGCCGTCGGTTCCTGCGTCAACGAAACGAACAAGAGTTGACGCAGAATGTTGACGCTGCCGCTGCCGCCGGTACCTGCGGCAACCAAACGAACAGCCCTTATATAGGCCATATACCCTTTAAAAAAACTGTATATACTAATTAACAAACCCATTAAAATGGTATTGTATCATTCAGACAATGAAAATAGTATTTTACATAAAATGTCACATGTCACATGCAAGGTCATTGACCCCAAAACTAAAATGTTTATGTGTATATAATGTCTCTATATATTAGTTTCTCAATGTGCCTCTCTAAATATAATCTCTCTCTCTCCCTCTCTCCTTCTCTCACTAACCAAATGGATCCTCGAATCGCCGCAACATCCGTGTTCCGGTGGTCTCGGAGTCGCCGGAAGATTCATATCCGCCGTAGAAAGTCACAGGTAGTGCGTCTTGGCGGGAATCACAACGTGGTGCCACGTGGCGGATTCTCGTTGAAGAAGATGGTGAGGAAGATGAAGCTGAGATGGTTGAGATTACACTACGTGAGACTGGTGAAGAAGATCAACGGGTTTTATCGTAATTTGGTGAAAGAGTTCTTAGACGCAGGAGCTGAGCTTGAAGCGATTCAGAAGCGAATGGCGGTTGAAGCGGGTTCGTTTGCGGTTCCGGGTTTCGGTCTATCTTTCGCCTCTATGTCAGTTCATGACCGAGCAAGGCATTTTCTTGTATAGTAATAATATTAATAATCACATTCATAAGCTTTTGTTAATTACCTTTATTGTTGTTGTAATTGTATCTTATAAACTCTATATTATTTTTCACTGTGATTTCGTATTTCGTGGAATCATGAGACCGCTGGGATGTGACATTGGAATTAGTAGCATATATGGTTGTAAAACTATATAGTTAATATCCAGACGCAAAAACTATCAGGGCCGGCTTACAAGGGGGGGACAAGCGGTGCGACCGCCCCGGATCCGAATCCGTGTCCCCCCGTGTAATGATAAATAAGGGGTCCAATTTTTTATAAATCTATATTTTTATATATAAAAAAATTATAAATACAATAAATAAAATTGAAAAGGGCCCAAAATTATTTGATATGTATATAGTTTTATTTTCATTACAAAATATACAAAATATTATTGATTAAATTTTTAAAATATTTTAAACATTATTTCTATATAAATTTTAGAGAGTAAAAAATTTTTTTTTGCCCTAGGGCCCCTAGCAGTGTTGAGCCGGCCCTGAAAACTATACCATACGTAGGTGAAGAAAGATAATGATTAGGTGAGAGATAATAAAACATTGCTGGTTACAATTACAAAAGATATTTTCTACTTTCTAGTATTAATATTTTGATAAAACAATAGAATGAAAAAGATTACAAGTTACAAACATACGCATATATGCCTATACGATCTTAAAAAAATGTGTGTGCGTAGTAACGTGATTAGGAGATACTCCTGTCTTTTTAAGGGATTGAGTTAAGATGAATGCCTTGCTGGAAATGCAGTTAGGCATTGAGCTGAATAAAATACTAGTACTAACTATCATTATTATTATTCAGATCTTTATCAATACTGTACACTCATTACATGACAAACTCGCCGATTCCCGATATAATTTAGAAATATTTAATCAGATTTTGGAAGATTGCTTTACAGGAATCTCTATGCTTAAGCAACCAACAATAATTTACAAAGTTAAAGTTTCCATACATCACACAAACTTTCTGGGAGCAGAAACATCAATTTAAAATAAATACATTAAATAGTTATCTTTTATTTTGTGTTTTCTAATAAATAAATAATGTTAGGTTGATTTTTTTTCTGTTTATATATCATGTGTAAAATAGTAAAAAGAAAAAGAATCTCTAAGCGTAAGCAACAAAGTATGTACTCATAAAGTAAATTAATATTTAGTCAGTAACAGTTTCAATAGATGATATATAAGAATATATGTGTTGTTGATATTAATATCCTTGTAATGAAAGTGTTTTGAAAAGACTATTTGACAAATTGTAGTTCTGTCATGGATCTTATAAAATCTGCTAGATTAATAATATCAACATATCAGTAGTACGCAACGGGCGTTAACCATATCAGTAGACATGATAGTCTCTGATCATAAATCCATTAAAGGCGCGGAAATATTTCACCTGATTGTAAGAGATATTCGAACGTTGATTTGATTCAACGGTATTACTTGACGGTAAGATTTACCTGTCGTATCCTAAGATATTAACAATATAATAGAGTTAAATTCAATGATACTCTATTTTATAATGAAAAATAAACAGAAAATAAAATATTAGCATTTTTATTCTAAATTCTATTTTATTGAAAATAGAGTGAGACTGAAGATACTATAACACAAGTTGTACGATCCTCTTTGTTCTCCATCTTCACCATAAAGAAGATAGTTTCTTAGAGATAGTGAAATAAACATTTTTTCAATTCTTTAATTTAGCATGGATTAAAAAAACTTCCAGAAAAAAAACTTTCTTGAATTTAGCATAGACTTTGCATTTTGACAACGTCCAACAACTTCGAAAGCTTCATCACATGGAGGATTGGTATATGCTGATTGAGATTGCTGCTGGCCGTTGCATAACATTGGTGGTTCAAGGGTTTAAGAATGTATTGGTTGTACTCAAATGAATGAATAAACATAAAATTATGAGATTTAAGTATACTCACGGTTTCGCATGTACGTTACCTATTACGTGGTTGCGTAAAGGAGGAGGTTAAAGTTCAAAGTGTCCTGGGATGGGTGGTGGTTCAAGTTTGCACTCTGACTCTAATTAATCACTTTTGCTTCTAACGTAATCACCTCTAACTATTTCTTTTATTATGAGAACAATCCCTCCCTTTACACATTTTCACGAAATGATACACTTCTTTTTTCATTTAATCAAAACTATATTTGAAGAAGAGATCCGATACTCGTCGGCTTCTTATTTACACGTGTACATATGAACTCATGAATGGAATATCACATGTGTGCAATAAGAATACAACTTTTTTTTTTTTGACTTTTTGTGTTTCTTAATTGATGTATTTACCAAAGTTTTGTTTTGTTTTCGACCGAAAGTCAAATACAAAAAAACAGGTGTTGATATTGTTGAGTCGCGACCGTAAGCAATATATACGATTAGACGGCGATGCGTTTAATCACAAGATTCAGGCACGGCCGTTGATTTATGTAGTAGGTAAACGATTCCCACAAGTCACGGAGGCTGAGCCCGACCGTGAATGATGACCTGGCACGAAACTGTAAGCTTGGCCGCCAAACGTGACACGTGTCTTCTTTAGCTCCGTCCCATTAACTCGACGTGGTAATTGTGTTTGTTGCAGACTTGCAGTGACAGTTCTTCTACGAGGGTTCGTCGGTGTCCTTATCAAAATGTGAAAATTACTTGTTAAAAAACTGTAGTATTTGTGAAGCAATAAAAATTGGCACCTAGAAGCTGAATAAAACGTATTTGAAATTTCCATATTGTCCTTATCTAACATCATTTGCGATATGTTCTTGTCAAGATTTCAAATTTTCAATATGTTACTTTTGATAAACTTCTTATTTGCTCAATATAATCTTTGATATTGTAAGATATACCCTTTTGTCTAAGGGAATACAAAATCGAATATGTAGCTGTCAGCTTCTAAAATTATGGAAATGCAATTTTAAACAAGAAACACATAGTTCCAGAGTAAAACAACTAAACCCAACGAACACAACCAGAACCAAGACCAAATAAACTACCATGAAAGATGGAAAGTAAGTGAAATTTTCAAAAAGAAAACGAAGAAAATGGAGGAAATCAGTAAAGAGTAAAAAATAACGTAAAAACATAACCTAAAGACAGTTTACAAAAAAAAAAACAACCTAAAGACACTGATTAATACAAATCAAAGGCCCAAACGGGAATCAAATTTCATATACTCTTAGTTTTGATCTGATAATTAAATTTGCAATTTTACATCTCCACCAAAAATAAGCTTTATAAGCACATATATACTAAACCAATTAAAGAAAAAATAAGCTTTATAAGCACATATAAGATAAAAATAAGCTTTATAAGCACATATAAGATAAAATATAATTAAGTTTCATATAGATTCAACAAACAACAAATGGTCAACGTAAATGAGCCATAATCCAAACAAACGATTTAAAACACACATAAAAGATGATTGATCGCAAAAATATATTGAAACTAGGGTTGGCCCGCCCTACGGGCGGGATATTAGTTAATTTGATATTCACTAAATGCTCGAGTTGAAATTTGTTTTAAGATTCAAGAATTTGGTTATCTGTTATGTGTTACTTATTAGTATGAGTTGGTATTGTTGTTTTTCGATTATTCTTGCTTTGGTATTGTATCAAATTAACTAATTGTCCAACTCATAATTATAGATGTACAAATGTGGATTTGTGATAAAGTTTGATGACAATACTGTTTTTTTTATTTCTTATTCATAGTGGAGTGTGCATGTGTCAGAAAGAGGCATATATCAACTTTTACGTTTTTGCGTATGGATTTTAAATATATATTATTTTGTATAATGCATACTTGCTCTATAACATTTGCTTGTAGACTAAAAAAATTGTTTTCTATATTTTTAAAAGAGAAAATATTTAGTCTAGAATATAACATGGACATATGTATTGACTATATATAGAAGTTGAGTGTTATTTTAAAATGACATATGTATAGAGGTTTTCATCCATTACTTCACTGGCACAAAACATTTATAACTGCAAATACCTTCTTTTAAAAGCAAAACTAATAAAAGCGTGTATAAAAGTTGAGTGTTATTTTAAAATGACATATGTATAGAGATTTTTCAACCATTATTTCACTGGCACAAAATATTTATAACTGCAAATACCTTCTTTTAAAAGCAAAACTAATAAAAGCGTGTACAACAAATGTATTTTGATATATATTATATGCATCAAGTTATAAAGGTTGGAAACATTGCAAAACTGTTTGGAGCAAAGTTTTTAACTTCACGATCTTTATCTTGACGTCAGTTCAGTGCCGGCCCTGGCCACAAGCAGAAGAAGCATGGGCTTCCAGCCGACACGATAATAAGTATTTTCGCGGCCACATATTTATAAAAAGTGACTTTAACCTAGTGGTTCTAAGAAAAATTACCAATGCTGGAGGTGCTGGGTTCAATTACCCCTGACAATATTTTGTTTTATTTTAGCCCCAAATATAAAACGGGACACATGTCACTCCCATAACGTACGACTTGATGACGTGGCATCACAGGAGGGAGACAAACATATTTTTATATATATAGATATTAGTTACAATATGAATTTTCATTCATTGATATTTAAGTATTAAAATATTTTTCCTTTTAGTTTTGTGGTTAAATTTTAATAAACTTGGTAACTCCAGTTTCAAAGAGTTGGTTATTCAAATTTCTCCATCTCTCTAAATGTTGCTTTACAAACAAATGCCAAAACATGTTATTTTGATATTTCCTTTTATCAACGAACGTATTAAGGGTTTGTATTATCGTTTCCCTAAACGAGAAAGAAAAAAAAAAGGAAAAAAAAAAAGAGATTCCTCATCCATATAAACCAAATAGATTCATTGAATCAAAAAAATTCTCAACCAGACAAAAAAAAACACTTAGAATCCCCACGGTGGATCCCACGTCCGACCAGTTGCCGATTTTTATGACAATCATAGATTTTTATTTATTACATGTAATAAATATTCCGAGAAGATTATTACCAAGTAATCAAAATTACAGCTACTTGTTTTGGTAAATTAGCGCGATGATGATTGATAAAAGTACCAGAAACTAGTCGGTGACAACCAGGAAAAAAGTTATTTATAGTTCATACTAGATCACAATGGATTACGACATTAACGAATACTAATCAGAGCTTACTTAAGCCAGTAATCTCCATCTAAACGAAAAGGGTAATTACGTAATTTGTGACGTTCAGTTTCGCTTCGATTGCTGGATTTAACGGCGAATAAGAACACGAAATGTATAGATTGGTTTTCTAGAATATTGAAAAAGTAGAATTTCTCTCACAAATCTCTTCGATTTTCCAAATTTATTTCTTTCCATTTCGTGTTTGTTCTTCCCCTTTTAGTATAACAAACCCTAATTGGGTTTCTAGATTGCTGGATTTAACAAGTCCGTGAAATCAAATTTCGAATTCAAAAAATTCGTTCTTTTAATTTCTAAAAACCGAAACTTTCCGATTTCAAATTAAAAAAAAAAAACAGAGAGCTTTCTTCAATGGTGGTAGCAACGACAATAGCGCTCTACGCGAGTCCACCGAGCACCGTATGCTCCACGCCGCACCAGATCACCGCCTCCTGCGACCTCGATCTCAATCCCAGATCCTCATCTTCATCATCTTCCACCACAATCGGTGGTCTCTCTCTGCTCTTCAAATCATCGTCTCCCTCCTCATCCTCCTCTGCTTCACACCCATCCCTAGGAGATGAACTACCTTCCATACGCCACGACCGAACAGAGGATCATCGAACCACCTTAAGCAGCTCCTTCTCCTATTCCCCGACCAAGTTCATAGCTTCCTCTTACCTCAAACGAGACCACCACCAAAGCCCTGTCTCCGTCCTCCACGGTCCAATCTCATCCAACAACAGCTTCACTGGCGGAGGATCTCTCCGTGTAGGATCCTCCAGATTGTTCAATGGTTTCATCAGGAAAGCGGTAGACTCGTGCGTTGACTACGAGACGGACTCTGTTCTCGTGGATGAGCAGCTTCCATTCGCCATGGACGATGAAGGAGAGGAGAGAAGGCAACCATACGCTAGGAACTTGCTTAGACGCGCTCAGCTGAAACACAAGATCTTCGAAGATGAGTCTGTGATCAAAGCCTTTTACGAAGCGGAGAAAGCTCATAGAGGACAGGTTATCAATCGATAAAGCTTACAACTTTCTCTATAAAGTTTTGTTTTTATTGCCATAACTAAACGCTTTATAGAGAACTAGCAATTAAGCAGATTATTTGGAGTCTAGACATTAACAAATTATTAATACAAAACAAAAGAAATTAGGTAAATTTGTGGATTTGTACTAATAATATTACTTAAATTAACAATAACATTACTTAAATTATAAGATTTAAACTAATTTAAACTGGTTTTTAAATCGATCCATGGCTTTGTTGAATCAGATGAGAGCTAATGGTGATCCTTACCTGCAACACTGTGTTGAGACTGCTATCTTGTTGGCTGAGATTGGAGCTAATGCGACCGTTGTTATAGCTGGGATTCTACATGATACGTTAGACGATTCGTTTATGAGTTATGATTATATTCTCAGAACTTTTGGTTCAGGAGTTGCTGATCTTGTGGAAGGGGTAAGTAGAAGTAGAAGAAACAGCCATGGATAGTGTTTTGCTAAAAAAACTTTGTTCTTCAGTGGTTGAGACTCTAATTAGGGTTTAAGGTTCAGTGATTGCATTAGATGTTGTTATAATGATCGAGCCTCTAATTAGTGTTCTGTCTTGTTATTGCATTAGGTGTTGTTTTATTGGTTGAGACTCTAGTTGGTGTTTTGTCTTTGTTATTGCATTAGGTGTTGATTTCATGTTTCAGACTCTAATCTGTGTTTTGTCTTGTGATTGCATTAAGTGTTGTTTTTAAGTTTTAGACTCTAATTAGTGTTTTGTCTTGTTATATTGCATTAGTTGTTGTTTTAATTGTTCAGACTCTAATAAGTGTCTTTGTTGTTGCATTAGGTGTCTAAGCTTAGCCAGTTAAGTAAACTTGCTCGAGAAAACAACACTGCGTGTAAAACCGTGGAAGCAGATCGTCTCCACACCATGTTCCTTGCAATGGCAGACGCCAGAGCCGTTCTTATTAAGTTAGCTGATCGGTTACACAACATGGTGACACTCTACGCTTTGCCTCCAGATAAGCAACAAAGGTTTGCTAAAGAGACGCTGGAGATATTTGCACCTTTGGCTAATCGGTTAGGTATCTCCAGCTGGAAAGTTGAGCTTGAGAATCTCTGTTTCAAGCATCTTCATCCTGACCAGCACCAGGAGATGTCAGCTATGCTCGAGGATTCGTTCGACGAGGCTATGATCACTTTGGCGATTGAGAAAATGGAGCAAGCGCTTAAGAAGGAAGGCATTTCTTATCATGTTGTCTCTGGACGGCACAAGAGCTTGTATAGTATCTATTGCAAGATGTTGAAGTAAGTTCTCATCTCCTCTTTTGGTCAAATGTGCTTCTTTCACTGAGAGTCTAAGATGAAGGAGAGAATTAGATTACTGATCTTGTTCACGTATGTTAGGAAAAAGCTAAGCATGGATGAGATTCATGACATTCATGGGCTACGTTTGATTGTTGACAATGAGAAAGACTGTTACAAGGCCTTGGGAGTAGTTCACAAGCTTTGGTCTGAAGTTCCTGGAAAGCTGAAAGATTACATCACTCATCCCAAGTTCAACGGGTAGGTTCTTCTGCAAACCTCTGTCATAGCATCTTCTACCAAAACGATGCTAACTTTGGTTTCTGAATATTATTATAGGTACAAGTCTTTGCATACCGTAGTGATGGGCGATGGAACCATTCCTCTAGAAGTTCAAATACGGACCAAAGAGATGCACTTGCAAGCTGAGTTTGGGTTTGCAGCTCACTGGAGGTACAAGGAAGGCGATTGCAAACACTCATCGTTTGTGCTTCAGATGGTTGAGTGGGCAAGATGGGTTGTGACTTGGCATTGCGAGACCATGAGCAAAGATATCTGCTCTTCCGAGCCAATGTGCAGTTTCCCTTCTCACGCTGAAGACTGTCCGTTTTCTTATAAGCCTAATGGTAACCAAGAAGGACCGGTCTATGTCATTGTAATCGAAAACGACAAGGTTAGTTAGTTAGTTTAGTTGCTTATGAACATCCTCTCAACTTCTTGTGGTTATAATTTGCTTAAAAATGCAGATGACTGTGCAAGAGTTTGCCGCGAGTTCCACGGTCTCGGACCTGTTGAGCAGAGCAGGACCAGGGAGCTCGAGATGGTCGATGTACAGCATCCCGGAAAAGGAAGAGCTGAGGCCAAGGCTAAACCAGGTACCTGTGAGTGATTTGAAATGCAAGCTGAAGATGGGAGATGTGGTGGAGCTTACTCCAGCCATACCTGATGAGTCTCTGACTGAGTACAGAGAGGAGATTCAGCGGATGTATGATCGAGGGCTCGCCTTTTCTCGTCCTCGCCGTGCAGCTGCTGGCACAATGGTTGGCTGGGGAAGCTAATAGATTCTTAGTCAAAAAAACAGGATCCTTGTTCATGTATGTATGTATATAAGTTGTTATATACAGGTGTAATGCTTCAGAAAGATTTGTTGTACCTTTTTATCTTCTTGATTTCAAGTAAACAATGTATATAATATATGCATATATAGGCTACAAAAGTTACTGGCTCTGGTCATTTAGGCCATGGTTCACTATGACACAAATGTTTAGTAACTGATTCTCTTACATTCTCCATATCTTCTTGATAAGTAACATTAGTTGTTTATGTTGTCTTTCTCTATTTATTTGGGTCGTCTAGAGAGAGGGAAAGAGACCCTTTGAAGAGTTTCGGCTTCGAAGCTCTGATGTTTGTTGTGCAGGATTTGTCATATCTTCATTGTCCTCTGTTTCTTCAGGTTCTGTGGAAGCTGACTTCTTCATTGTAATTAGCTGGTAGTTTGGACAAAGCAACGTGTCTTGTTCAGGCAGGAGCGGAACCCCGAGCCTGCAATGGATTTCCTGCTCGCAGCAAGCTCTAGCAGTACATAAACACCAACATCGAGACATAAGTATCAGAAACTAATCACATCATGTATATTTTCGGACAGCTCCATTGTGCTCTGGTCATGAGGCATATCTTCTTTACCTTCCCCAACCATGCTTTTCCACTAAACAAACAGTTAGATCTAAATTTTTTGGGTATAGTTTGTAAATCTGCTCTAACGGTGAGAGTAAAACTAGAATTTACATAGAACGCTATGATGTTAAGCTATTGCGCTTTGCGGTTAAAAATGGTGGGCCAAATGGTAAATAGCCCAATAAACGAAATACCCAAATGAACCCTCTCGTTAGTGGGCCACTATTCTTTTTCAAGGCCCATTAAAGAGTATGCCGCCATTTGTCTATCTTAAATGCCTATATTAACCTCACCTCCTCCTGAATCGTCAGCGTTTGGATTCAAAAATTACCAAAATGTCCTCGCCGGATCGTTCCGCCGTCTTCCCCCTCCTGATCGACATCGCTCTATCCTTCGACGGAGCCATCCTCGGAGTAACCCTAGCCTTAGGCGCCGTCCGCGCTGCTTTCAAGTACGCCTCCACCTCCGCCGCGTTGAATAAGATCAAAGACGCCCCCGAAGTCTCCGTCTCCGATCTCCGATCGCTGATTCCGGCGTATGATGACCAATCCGAGACGAGCGATGACCAGGAGCGTATCGTGGTGGTTCGAGGAACGGTCAAAGCTAAGGTTACAGGAGGTGAAGGGAGTAACAAGAAGAAGAACAACAACAACGTGTTGACCTCTCAGGAGACGGGAGATAAAGCTCTTATCATTCATAGATCTCAAACTGTACGTTATACATATACATATAACATTGTGCTTACAAATTTCAATTTCATTTTACTTAATTTTGCATTTATGCTTACAAATTATAATTACGGATTCTTAGAAGAATAACTGGAGCAAACTCCACCCTATTATATATTATAGAGTTACTCTATTTTAGCAGTAAAATTATCAAAATACATTGGAGATGGTCTTAGCCTATGTTGTAAGAAAAAATGATTGTGAACTATACGAAACACATAACGACATTTATAGTCGTAACACTTTCCCATATAAACCAGACATGTTCGGAAAAATAAAAACAACATCAATAGTTGGAAACGAGTTAGTAATTATATTGATGGTGTTAGCAAAATAATATTTATTAGTTTATAGATGTATATAGTTTGTATAGTTGTTTGTATATTAATATGTAGCTGACAATCATTTTTATTTTTATATGTATTAGTAGTTGTTGCTTTTTAGAAGAGAAGACTGTATAGTGGAAGCATTCTAATGTCATCTTGTTCAATTTGATTTTTTTTTTGACAGTATGTGTATAGTGGATGGAAGACTTTGTTTCAGTTGACAAATGGTCACCGGTTTCTTCTGGAAAGATCTTTGCCCAAACAAGGAGCTGACTTCATGAGAATGGTACAGTCTCTCTGCTTCCACTCTTTACAGACTTTTTTAGCTCTTGTTTTTGAAGTATGTATGTATGTATTTATATTTCTTTTTGTTGTGTGCAGGTCCCCTTTGTTATAGTGGACAACACTCAACCGTCGCAGTCTAGCTTTCTTGTTGTTAACATGGATGGTGCAAGGCAGCCTCTCCCGCTTACAACTGTGTATAATCGTTTGCAGCCTATCAATTCATCTCCCTATGCGTTTCTTCAAGCCTTGTTCTTCCCTGAGTATCCTGTGAGTCTTATAATCTCTGTTTTTGAAGACTGATAGTTACTTGTTCTTGTCCTAACTTTTGTGTACCTTTCTTCTTCCAAGGTTGGTCTGATTGATGTAGAGAAGATATTACCACCTGGGAGAGACTTAACGGCTGTTGGCATCTGTAGTTTTAACAACGGAGTTCCTGAAATCAAATCCTGCCAAGATCTTCCTTACTTCTTGTGAGATTTTCTATAGATATCCCCTTTTCTTGTTATTGTAGAGCTTCTTATTGTATCTGCCTGTGGTCCAATGTTGCAACATGCTCTCTTACTTGTTCATGTATAAATCTTTTTGATTAATCTTTACAGATCAGATATGACTAAGGACAAGATGATATTAGACCTCGCGGAGACTACCAGTGTAATATTCTGGGGCGGTATTATCATGGGATGTTTGTCTGCTGGCATCCTTGGCTTTGCTGCTGCCAGGTACTTTAACTAGTGAGACAACACAGCTTGTTTTGTTTGGATTCTAAATCTGTTTACTGTCTTATCTTCAGGGCCTGGAATAGATGGAAACAACGGCACCGTGAAAGGGAACAGCAACAGAGACCAGTCGAGCAGAGACCAGCGCAACCAGTGGTTGCTGATGAGACTGAAGATGAAGATGAGATTCCAGATGGAGCACTGTGTGTGATCTGTGTGACACGAAGGAGAGTTCCTGCATTCATTCCCTGTGGACATGTAGTATGCTGCAGACAATGCGCCTCAACCGTGGAGCGTGAGGTTAACCCTAAGTGCCCTGTTTGTCTCCAGAGCATTAGAGGATCTATGCGCGTGTATTACTCATGATGAAATGTGTTAATCTTGTCTCACTTGTGTATTGATAAGGTAATGCTACTTGTAAACTTAAAGAGAATCCGAAAATGTTATAACTAACAAAATAGTTTGATGACAAATGATATGAAAGTTACTTCAATATATAGAGTTGAGATTGCAGATGATGAAAACAGAGAGTTTTTGAAAGTAGAAATTTTATAAAGAAGCAGTAACTGTTTATAGCCAAGGATGACTTCCCAGATTGGCTCAAGTCTCTGACATGAGAGCTGAGACATGGTGTGTTGATGGATACCCTGAGAATCTGAACGGTGTGTTCTGGAACATGTTGTTACGGTCTGAACTGGAGCTTGGTGTGGTCGAGCTCTTTGAGTAGCCCTCTCCATTTGCCATTTGAGAAGAAGAACAGAGTGGTGAGTTTGATGATTCTTGAAGCTTCTTTGTATTGAGGAAACGTCCACCAGAGCCTCTGGCTCTCTTTAAAGCATGAAGATGACGAGACTCATGAAGGTAAGGCTGCCAAAACATAACAAGCTTTTTGTAACTCACTAATAACTAAGATGTTGTGGTGTTTTAAGCAAAAGTGAACATCATACTTTACGGCTTTTGATGAGTTTGTTCTGAGCTTCAAGCTTAGCACGATGTTTCCTGCGGCGAAGAATGGCATGGTACTGTTTGGCATTGACGAATATTGGTTCGTTCTCTTGAATGTTATGAGGCAATGGCACTCTTGAAGTAACCAAACCCATCATTTCCAAATGCGATAGCTGTACACAAAAACTTCTCCCAGTATAAGCAACCAACGCCACTTAGATATAAAATCTTTGAAAAGGACAAGACTATACTGTAAATTACCGTTGGTTGCGATGCATATTCAGAAGCCAAGAAACCATTGAAATGTGATGTTTCAGCACACTGAAGAGGCCAAGATGGTGGACCACAAGTAGGAGGAAACACAGGCTCTTGAGACACCATCGACGAGGTGGTTGTTGACTTATTATAACCTACATCGATCAAAACAAGTAGAAAACCCACAAAAAAAAGTTTAGCAGTTTCATAAAATCTCAACAAATCAAGTTTATTTGTTTGACCTGAGAGATTGGTATTAGCAACAATGCTGTTGCATCCATAACGGTTAGGTTCTCCAAAGCTTGCAGCTTCACCACCGCCTGATTCTCCAGTAGATTGCGTTGAGGAAGAATCTTGATTTTGCAGCTGCAAACTCGAATGTTTCATCGAGCTGGGGAGTTGTGTAGTAGACATCATCATCATGTTCTTTGTCAAGCTGAAAGATTGAGATCTTTGAATGTTTGAGTTTTCCCAAGTAGACCCAGATGAATCTTTGCTTTGGAACACTTGCATTGTCTTCTTGATAAGCTAATGTTACCAAAGCAAAAAGACCTGTCAAGTATCATTTTGGTCATTACCCACAAAATCAACAAATCTAAGACATGCATGGATCCATGAAGTTTATAAAAACTATCCTAAAAGCCAGATTTCATGTTCAATTTTGCTTAATGATTTGAAAGATCCAAATTTTGTTAAACAGATTGGATTCACTAGAACTCACACAGAAAGCATAACATGCAAACCAATATGTACACAAAAACCTTTACAAAGAGAAACTATATTGACAGATTGTTAACTAATATTACTGGTTATGAATAGAAAAAGAGCTCATCCTCACACGAACCGAGTAGAAATCAAATCTCTTTAAACTTACTGATCCAAGCAAACAGAGAGAAAAGCGGGCATAGAGAAAGCAAACTGATTATGTTTTAAGAATTGGTTATAAAAATGGTTATTTTTTTATATTTGATCATCAGAATCAGAAGTACAAATAGAGCAACCAAATCATTAACACACTACCAAAGAAATGATGAGAGAGATAGACCTTTGGTGTCTAGATTTGGTAAAAGATGGAGAGAAAGAGAAGTTAAGTAACAAGTTGGAGAAGATGATGATGCATGTCTCCTTCCTCAAAACATGGCTGTTTCTTCTCTCTCTCTTCCTCTGTCTCTGCAAATAAGTGTATTATTGGCTATGGCTTAAAAGACTAAACCTGTCTCTTTTCACCCTTTTTCTTGTCTTTGTTTTTTTATCTCTTCACATATACCATTTTATAGACATAAAACTTAGCTAAAGATTTTTTTTTTCTTTTTGCAAAAAAAAACTTAGCTAAAGATTTAACTTGGTGATTTTTTTTTTTTTTTGCAAAGTTAACTACTGTTTGTGTGGTCAATATTGCTTCTCTCCTTATTTTATTTAAAATTTATTGTAGACAATTTAATTATATATAAATACTTCATAATTTACTGAATGTGACATGTGTATAATATTGAGTTAAATATATAGATATATTTAAATAATAATAATTTTTAGTATAATAATATGATTTAGCATACAATGTGTACATAATTTATATGATATAATAAATAAATGATTATAGATAATTTATAAATGATAACATATCAAATATAATGTTAAGGGTTAAGACAAACAAAATATCGAAGAAAAGAAACAATAGTTTTGAAAAACATAAATGACAACAGTTTTCATTGCCACTCATAATCTTATATGCAGCTACACTTGTATGTTGTAACTAATTTTACTTCACTGTCAATTAAAAATATGTGTCAAAAAAAATGAATGGTGATATATATGTTTTATGAAAATATAAACCCAAATATAATTAGCAGTTATTATCTTATTTTCACAATTTTCCTAAATGGAAATGTACATATTACAATTAACTTAAAGTTACTATACCATTTAACAAGCCATGCCACAATTTAAAATAAGTTACCATTTTATTACAAAAACAGATATAGTAAAAAATTTTGCAATATGTAGATAACCATACAAAAATATATAGTAGATACAAAAATAGTTTTGCAACGCATGTATAATTAGACAAGATAAAACTATGTATACAAATTTGCAGATAATAGTACAGCAACTATAAAAATAAAAATATAAAAAAGTATTTTTTTTGAATAAAAACAGAAATGAAACCACATACAAAATGCTCTTTCTAGATTTTAAAGATTGATGTTTAGGATTTGCACCCATATTAATAAAAATTAAATATATATTTTAATTTATTAGTTTTTGTTATTTTTATTTTCCTTTCAATAAAGTTCTACCACTCATATTTTTAGATTTAGATTTATGGTGTTTTAGTTTTCAAGTAAAATACGTTAGTTAAAGGTAAAACATCATTTTTTATTTATAAAAATAATTAGAACATCTAAACATTAATTGTATATGGAGGAATTTTTTTTTTATCGTATCTCATCCATCAAATAATAGCTACTAGCCTGCTACATGTTTTTCTTAAGAAAGTCTACTACATGTTTTGTGTAATTTTTTTTTAAAATACAAACATTGTTTTGTGTTACTTGTATGCCAAATATTTTATCTATTTAGCTAAAGTGAATAAGTGTTACTTTACATTTTTACATTCGTTACACATTTTTTTAATAAAAGTATATACTACGTTGTTTCTTAACAAATGCGAGATAGAGGTCGTATTTTATACATACTTTTTCGTATCTCTTTTTCTTCCTTAAGAACGTTTGTTTATAAAAAAAGCAAAAGTATAAGTGGAAGGTTGTCAACATCTCTTTATGGTGCAATCAATATCGCATTCAAGTGAATAATTTTAAAATATTTTAATTTTGTAGTTGGGGGTAATTGAAATTTATTACAAGTCAAGCAAAGCAAAGCAAAGAGCCTTTGTCAGTTTTCTTTTTTCACATTTCTTAATGCAGCTTCCCCCAACAGAAGCAACGAATCCTAATTCTGCTCTACATTTAATCGACAACTCTGAATAGTAATTACAACAACAGAAAACATATAGTATAGAGAAAATAAAGAAAATTAATAATATAGGAACATTTCTATTTTGAGATGAATATTCTAGTTGAATAAAATGACCAAAATATTCATCTAATTCCATAAATTGAGTTTTGTCGTTTAAAGAAAATAAAAAGGAGTAACTATCATGCTTCCGAAGACGTGACATGTGTCAACCTAAAATATCATATAACCGAGAGAATCTAGAAGTACTTAGAATCAATAATTAGATTTTTAACCATGTTTTCAAACTTTTAAATAATACTACTACTATTTGAATAAACGACAAAATTAACGTGTCAGATCTCCCCTAACCTGGATTCTTGTCTGAAACTCACCACGACAAGATTAATGGTAATGATTTTATATGAAAATACGAATCATGTAAGACCAACAAAAGACTAAACCCATTATCCTAAAGCACTCCAAACTAAAACATTACGCTTTCAAACCCAATCATAGACGCACTACTTTATTACCTACCGAGTTTTAACACGTACATGTAAGATTGAACAGCAGTCGTCGATTGGGAAAAGGTAAAAATACATATAATATAAAGAAAAAGAAAACATGTTTGCCTACCTAATATTTTTCTTTTCAATATAGAAAGACTCGAACATAGAATGTCATACAACTAAAGACTTAAAGTTTAAACAGAGAAAAGAGTGAAGAAAAAAGTGAGATCAGCACGAATCTAAATCTAAATCTTGTCTAATCAAACATAAGCAAACAAATCAATATCACATGTGTTCAATTCTTCTCTCATGGACCACCATCCATTGTTTGGTCAAAAGCTAATAAGAGTCTCTTCCTTTATATTGCATCTCCTGCAATTCAAAATCAAACATGTCAGCAAAATCTATCTCTTTTGAGCAAATTTATAAAAAGAATACACAATGGAAGGTTAACAGTAAACCGGTTGGTATGGCGACGGCGGCATAAACAAAGCCGGTCTCTGCTGACCAACCATCATCTGTTGTGGGTACTGTTTAGAAATTGATATTCAAAAAAATTCAGTCTTCCAATAAAGAATTTTTCGAGTCGATGGCTCTAATAGCAACAAACCTGTGGACTATTTGGAGAATAGTAAGTTTGATTTGGACCAAGCTGCTGGGGTGTATTGTTATACATCACTGGATGTTGTCCAGGGAATGCTGCTCCCATCTAACCAATTTCAATTTTTTTTGTGAATCAGAAACATGGAAACAGACGTAAGCTTGATTTAGATGTAATGAGTAGATAAAAGAGTAAAGAAAGTTACTCCGTATACAATGTGTATTCCAGGCATCGGCGGAAGGGGAGGGTAATAGAAAGATCCTTCAGGAACTGGAGACTGAGGCCGTGTAGCTGTTGGAGATGGTTTGAAACTCTTTGCGTTGGGGTTTGGCTTAAATTCCTGAATCAGACCTTAAGCTCATTAACAAATTGCTTACGAGTAAAGCCCCACACTCTACGCTAATTCCTACTTGTGTTAGATACATAATCAAAGCACGGCAAACAAAACCTTGGCATTTGGGTTGAGGGTGGATTTTTCAGAAGAATAAGAACCAATTGAAGAGCTTGGTGAGAGCATTGGACGACTTGTGGGTGAGGAAGTTGCAGAGTTTTCTGGATTTCTAGAAATGGAGCTTCCAGGCCGCCAACAAGAGCTCTCAGGTTTCGCTCTGTCAGAAAGTCGACCGAGTAGTTTTCCATCAGTGGAATTTTGCCTATCAGAAGCTCTCCATGGATCAGAGGTTGCTGCATCTTCATTAATATCTTCAATGCACATTCGAAGACTCAGTTGGACATATTCTATGAGTATCAACGTTTAAGATGCAAGGAAAGTAGATAGAAATGATAAAGTTAACGTGAAGTTGCACATACCTTCAAGACCAGACACTGATTCCATGGACGGCTGTGTTGATACAAATTGAAGGCAACAGAACAATGTTAAAAGTCGTGGAACATTATAAATTCTAAATGCAATTACGACTAGATGCATTATAAGAGGTTAACTTAATTACCTTTCTATAATGGGTAGCCTCTACACTTTTGATGTTTCTCTGCTCACCAAACTGGCTCTCATTCCTATAAGGATGAACTATTAGAAAGCTATAAATCAATAAAACATGTGTTGATAAAAAGTGCATGTTTCCAAGGAAAGAAAAGAAACCTGTTATTGTTTCCCGGAGCACGAGTAACTTTTGATGGCTGTTCGAATATAGGCTGCCGAGCATGCATATTTGAGTTCGAGCAGCTCTGACCTACGCTAGATAGACTGCCACCCCCCTGTAGGACCAACAAATGGAAAAATCACCGTATATTCTCCTACAAACTACTACCCGAGAAGAACCCAACCGTACCCATGATTCTTCATAGACCTTGCCATTGCCAGTTGAAGCAGATTTCATTCCATCAGAAGAAGTTGAATCACCAAAAGTCAAATTATTACGGCAATTCAACAAAATTTCTTCTTCTTCATCTTCTTCATAACCCGAATCATCAAATCCATTAACCGGACAGACCGATGAGTATTTAGTTTCCTCGTCAATATCAAACTTTCCGCTAAGCTGAATCCCTCTTTCCTGTGTGAGATAATTGCATTCATGCATCATCAGAAATTAGAAAGGGTACGACAAGAAAACAAAAAAAAAGGCATCCTAATTCACCTCTGCTACGTGAAGGTCTCGGGTATTCTCACCCTCGATCTCTCTTGCAATCCTCAAGGCTTGCTCTTCTAGCTCCCTCGTCCGAGGACCTCTCTCGAGTTTTGTGGTATACAGTTCCTCGTCAAAAGTGCTTGTTACGCCAAACAATGTCTTATTGACCTCAAACTGATTCCAGCCCCTATGATATCATCACGTATGAGAGATGTTGTTTAGCCAAGAAGAGTACATAGTGAAAGAACAAGATACGAGCAGGCTGAAACCAAGGAGATGAATTGAACCGAGGGAAATAAATAAATTGCTACTTATTAGAGTCAAGAATCCGGAACCAAAATAACACAAAACTCACTTTATAAAAGAAAAAATCAAGGTAACTACAGCAGAACTAGGTTCACAGTAACAATCTTTCCCACGGCCTTAAGCTCCTAAACACTGTCTAGCTTGGATGGGTTTCACAACCAAGACTCCATCTCGATATAATAAAACTCAAAGGCAAAAGGAAGAAAAGAAACAGAGATACTAAACAGTTCTCTCTACGTCAATAAATAGAGTTCCTAGTTAAAAGGAAAAACATCATAATTAAGAGAATAGGAATCACTACCTCTTCCAAGAGTCATCAAACACATTCTCCAGATCTGAACAATCTGGAACATCTTCATCAGGTACCCAACGTTCAAGCTCTCTTCCCAAATCAACATGAGTAGACTGTGATATAGAAGAGTCTGTCAACAGCTCTAAAGGTCTCTCGCACTGAGCTGAATTTGAGGCGTTATTGCTGTATACAGGAAGGTCCTAACACCAAAAACCAACGACAAAGAAATAATAATGTCAAAACACCAACTAGTCTCTCTAACACTTTGACATGAGAATATAAAGAGTAAACACCTTTGCTATAACTTGCACAACTTCATCGGCAGGGATAATGAGTATCTTTGAAGGTGGCTTGCTGACAAGCGAAGAAGAGGCTTTCATTCCCGGTAAACTACCTTCCCTGATCAAAGAGGCCATTTTCAGAACAATTCCTGAAAATTTCAAAGCACGTTTGTAAGTTAACCAAATAAAAACAGTGACTTTCTTTCTTGTTATATACATATCACAAGGTCCCCTCACCAAAACTGTTCTCCACATCAGCAGCATGAAAAACGCCACCGTAAACCGACCCATCTTTTAGATGAACTTCAACATGATGTCCGATATGACAAGCTGCGAGATACTCAAACGGATCACGAGAAGAGATATCCACACTTCCAGCTTTCCCACCATTCTCTGCATCAACAAACCAGAGAATATGCAAGGCGTGATGTTGATGCAAAAATCGTAATATATATCCTAAAATAGATGTATCAAAAACCAGTACTTTTCAGGGTGTGTTGCTTCATCGGCTGAGCCTTATTAATCCCTCCTGCTTCGAGTTCAACTCTTCTGTATGGATATCCATTGGATAGAGGCTGGCTATTCATTGTTGCCTTAAACCTGTTCAAACCTGCAAAGTCAAGAAACTAATATAAGATGCTAAAGATATAACTCTAAGCAATCAGTTCAAATTCACGTTCTTGCTGGCATCGAAAGTCACTGTGAAGTCAATACCACGATATAGTATAGTCAACAATAATGTAAAGAGTCTAACCTCAAACCAAGCATAGGAAATAACTAATTAGCAATTGAAAAATGCAGACTAAAGGTTGGGATCCAATCGATGAATCATATACATTCAAACAACGATTCGTGCAGAAATCTCCATTACCAACAGAAACCCTAAATCAGCCAAGTCAATCAGCAATGTCTCTGCTAAGGATTGATTTCTCAGGAACGTAAAGCAACAGAATCGGAAGATAGAAGGTGATGATTACCTCAATAAGCTGCCTTAGAAGGACAATGCTTAGACGATGAGGATGGTTTCCGAAGCAGAGAATTAGGGTTTAATCAGGTCAACAATGAATCTCAGGAGAGGAGAAAGGGAGAAGACTGATTTTTTATTTATGATCTTTCCCCTTTTTCTCGCTATTGACAAAATAAATAAAAAAAGAGGAAGAAATCGCTGTATATTCGTCGAGGAGGGGTGTGATCAGGTGCGGACGAGCGTATGATTTAACTATTGGGCCTTTTTCTTCTGATCCGTTCATACTTCTTTGGGCTTATTGGGCCCCTGACAATTTTTAAGTGATTTTTTGGGGGGCTAAAATTTATTATTATTAATCAAAATTTACAAAATCAATTTTTTTACCTTTAAAACCAAAAACTGATGGTTTATGAATTTTTTTGTTTGATTCTGTTTCTTCATTCTATAGATTTATAGCCAAATCTCCTTAATAATAGTATATGAAAAGCTTAAAAAAACTGAAAATATTCACCAATAAATTTAAGAGATTGTGATCTAGATTTTATTTGAATGATATCAATTTTTCTTTTGAATTTTCTAACTATTAATTTCTCAGATGTGTATGTTAAAGTATAGATAATCTTTACCAAAATATGAATAATTTCCACATTAAACAAGAACCACCAACCTTTACACATGAGCTTTTTTGCTTGATGATGTGAAAGTTGTACTTGGAGCTTTTACATATCAAACTCATACATAATTATTAATCGAAGGGCTTAAACTTTCATGGAGAAGAAAAAGGTATTACGAGGTTTAGGTGGGAAACATTTGTAAAAAGAGTTGTATATTATAACTACTTCAAAGTTTTAAATGCTAATGCTTACCAAGATATTAAGCATTAGATATTAAGCATTTTACAAATTAGAAAATACTATAAAAATAGTTATAGTATATATTATAATGCTTACTAAGCATTAACACTTAAAGATAATTAAAACACTTGTAAGATATTATGAGGTTTAGGTGGGAAACACTTCTAAAAAAGTACTACTACTATATAGTCTATAACTATATTATAAGCTATAAAAATATTAAAATGCTAGTGCTTAGTTGCACGCTCTAATCACTATCATTATAAATCAAACTTTAAGAGCAATCATTTTTCTCCCTTTTTCCAGATTTTAAGAAGAAAATATTCTTCATTTGTTGTCACCATAAACATAAACATAAAATGATTAAAGACTTAATAATGCAGCCATTACGCCGTTAATAAATAATTAAAGCACCCAAAAAAAAGAAAAAAAAATAAGTAAGGCATGTGGCACAGAGGATCAGTAGAAGAAACACAGTAGACCACACTTCATGTGCTTAACTTTATTTCTTTTAAGTTGCAGTCTCCAACGAACTCAAATCCCAAATCTCAAAGCTTCTTCCTTTTTGTTAGAGAGAGAATAGAGAGACTGTGTTTCATTCATTCTCTCTGTCGCTTGAAGCTGCCTTAAGGACAGAGGAGAGAGAAACAGTTAATGCTAGATTGATACTTAAAGACTGTTTCTTTCTTTTTCTTGTCCACTCTACAGATCTCGTGCCCTGATTTAACGCGTGCGTAACGGTCATATATTCTCAACAGCCGTCACCTCTTAAATCGTTTGCTTTCGATCTCAGGCTCGTGTTATAGAGAGAGAGAGAGATGCTGACGTGTATAGCGTGTACGAAGCAGCTCAACACCACCAACAATGGCGGATCTAGACCCCAAGAAGAAGAAGACGAAGAAACACATACGCCTAGGACCAAACACGCGACTAAATCTCTGACGTCACAGGTAAATAAAAGTATTAGTCTTAGGAACATGACTTTTGACTCAAACGGTCTTAATCCAATGTTTTGATCTGTAATAAATTATTTATTCCTCTGTGTTGTCAGTTACTCTCTTGTCTTTTTGTTTCAAACCATGTGATGACTCTTTGTTTACTGTTTTCATTCCAGCTAAAAGACATGGCAGTAAAGGCCTCAGGAGCCTACAAAAGCTGCAAACCGTGTTCCGGTACATCAAACCGGAATCAGAACCGGAACTACGCTGATTCGGATGCTGATTTGGATTCCGGGAGGTTCCACTACGCGTACCAGAGAGCTGGGACCGGGACTGGAGCCTCGACTCCTAAGGTTTGGGGGAAGGAGATGGAGTCTAGGTTGAAAGGGCTTTCGAGCGAAGAAGGCACGCCTACTTCCATGAGCGGAAGGACGGAGTCTATAGTGTTTGTGGAGGAGGATGAGGCTAAAGAGTGGGTTGCGCAAGTTGAGCCTGGTGTTCTCATCACGTTTGTGTCTTTGCCTCAGGGTGGGAATGATCTAAAGAGGATCCGTTTCAGGTAAATTGTTTCTTGTCATGTTGAAAAACTGATCATAAAATGCTGCATATATCCATTTTATCTTTGACGTTAAAGATGATTACTCAATAGTCTCCCTAGGCTGCTTCTGCTATCTTATTACCGTGCAATATGTTTTACTTGTTGATCTGATCTTGGAGTTAGAGGATTGTTTTCTTGTGACAGCCACATGAGTAGTACCATTGTTTTATCTGTGTTTTAGTAGCAGCTTTTGGGTAATGATGAGAACACTTGTGTCTCCTCATCAGACTATAGATAGGCAGGGCCGGGCCCTGAGATATTGAGGGTTGTAGGCGATTTAGTAAAGATTTCAATAATTTCATTTTTTTTTTACAAATTTGGAGGCTTACATTTATGTAATTTTCTTTAAATATTTGGGGTCTAGAAGTCAATGTTTCATTTGGTTTTGCTCAGGACCGGCCATGTAGATAGGCACACCTAAACAGACAAAATGAGCCTTACCGCGATTATAGGCAGGGCCGGCCCTGATTATAGGTTTGAGTTTGGCTTGTCATGTCTGGACTTGCCCCGCCAAGATTTGTATATCTATCTTTTGTTGTTTCTTTCTATAGTGTCAGCTTCTGAGTTTTTGTGTTACATGTTTGGCCTTTGCGCTAAGCTAACGTGTGGTTAACTGAAGGTGACATTTTAATAAGTTTTTTTACTTTGTTGCAGTCGTGAGATGTTTGATAAATGGCAAGCACAAAGATGGTGGACAGAGAACTCAGAGAAGGTCATGGAGCTATACAACGTGAAGCAGTTCAATCAGGAGAGCGAGCCACTCCCAACTCCTCCTGCATCTGAAGATGGGGTAATGCTACTTCACAAACCCACCTCTTAGCTTCAATAATCATTCATACTAAATAGATTCTTGGAACAATCTTGTGTCAGGGCTCGCAAATACAGTCGGCTAAGGACAGTCCTGTAACTCCACCTATGAACAATGAGCAGCCTCGAGGAATGGGATACTCATCATCTGACTCACTTGATCACCAACCAATCCAAACACCTAAGCGTTATGATTCTGCTGGTCTTGCTTCGACAACAAAGCTCATCAGTGGGACCAAGACTGAGGCATCATCTATTGACGGTGGTTCTGCTAGAAGTAGCTCAGCAGATGAGGGGTCCGAGGAGGTCTCAGTGAGTAACGCAAGCGACACGGAAAGTGAATGGGTGGAACAAGATGAGCCTGGTATATACATTACAATCAGAGCTTTACCTGATGGTAGCCGTGAGCTTAAACGTGTTCGATTCAGGTAAATTGTTGGTATTATTGCACGCATGTATGTATGCTATCTTTGTGAACAGATTGAGACAGTGTTGTTGTTTGTGTTGTGTAGCCGAGACAAGTTTGGGGAAACACTTGCGAGAGTGTGGTGGGAACAGAACAGGGCTAGGATTCAGAAGCAGTACTTGTGACTTGATGATAGATTTACTAAAGAACAACAAAAGACTTTATTTTCTTTATGGGCAAACATACTTTCTTTTCTTTTAAACTTTGAACAAAAACAAGTGATTAAACAAAGTTTATGCGATTTAATTTATGTTTAGGGACCTAAATTTTAACTAAACATAACTTTTATATCTACTGGCAGCAATAACAAAATGGATGTCTTTACCATGTATAAATTATTTTTATTAGGAAATCACATGAAAAGTTTAAATCATTATATGGAACTAATATTTTGATAGACGTATTATTTACAAAATATGCTATCATAAATTTTCTTTTAAAAATATTTGAGGTAATGTTGTTATTATTATTCTTAACTAGTTTATTCCTTAATACCTTTTTTAATATAAATGTATATTTTTGTTATAACAAAATTTTATACAAATTCATTAAATTTCTATGTGCATATATGTATTAATAATTTGGTTTGGAATTTTGAATAATCACTAAATTTCCAAAAACATAACAAATTTACTGCATTGTTTTCTAAAAATATAAACAAAATATGATATCTCATTTTCTTATACTTATGTATATTTATAATATATATATATATATATATATATATATATATATATATATATATATATATATATATATTTTGTTAATAATTAAAATAAGCATTTAATTTGTAACTAATTATATAAAATAATTTCAGAAATACTTGTATGTTTTTTTTTGAAACAAAATACTTGTATGTTTTCTCAACAAATTTGGGATTTAGGGTACATATGTGGAAATCATAAGAGAAAACTTTTTTAAAAAAAATTGGTAATTAATATTGTATATGTTTATATAGTAGTTTGCAACATTTTTATTATTTTTTGTTAAACACTCAACAACTATTCAATAACATGTTTATTACCTGCTTTCTTTCAACTCTGAGCACTTGTGGTCTACATAAAATGCATTTCCTCTTTATCTCATATCCAAATTCTAGTTTGATCTCTCTCATATTCACAATAAAAGCATAACTCCTTTGAAATGTCTAATTTGGATACAGGGCTTGGATACAGTATAAGCACTCGATTTAGAGAAATGATTTAAATTAAATATTTTCGTAGGGATTAACCAATAGGTAGTGAGAAAAATTTGAAAAAATGAAAATTCTATTTTAGTGCATAGATGCATCCTTCACGAACATATGATGAAGGTCAAAGAGGTTTAGAACCTTTGTTGTCTTTCTTTTTCTAGAGAATAGCGATTTTATAGTGGTTAGTCAACCAATTTAGGGAGTATTATGAAGTTTTACTAAATTTATTGACAAAAAATTTAAACGATGCCCATGTACCTTGAAAGAGAGTTCAATATACATTAATACAAATGTAGAATGTGTTTAGAAATTTTAAAACAACACTAAAAATCATAGACTTTAGTATATAGAGCATTTACAGAAAAATTAAATATTTTCGTAGGGGTTAACTAATAGATTTTGAGAAAAATTCAAAAAAATGAAAATTCTATTTTAATGCATAATTGCATCTTTCACTAACATATGATGAAGGTCAAATATGTTTGGAACCTTTGTTGTCTCCGTTATTCTAGGGAATAGCGATTTTATAGTGGTTAGTCAACCAATTTAGGGAGTATTATGAAGTTTTTTAAAATTAACCGACAAAAAATTTAAACGATGCCCATGTACCATGAAAAAGAGTTTAATATACATTAATACAAATTTAGAATATGTTTAGAAATTTTAAAACAACACTAAAAATCATAGGCTTCAGTATATAGAGCATTTAGCGAAAAATTCAATATTTTCGTAGGGGTTAAGCCATAGATTTTGAGAAAAATTAAAAAAAAATAAAATTCTATTTAATGCATAGATGAATCCTTCAATAACATATAATGAAGGTCAAAGAAGTTTGGAACCTTTGTTGTCTACATTTTTCTAGAGAATGACGATTTTATAGTGGTTAGTAAACCAATTTAGAGAGTATTACGAAGTTTTATTAAATTAATTGACAAAATATTTAAACGATGTCCATGTACCATGAAAGAGAGTTTAATATACATTAATACAAATGTAGAGTGTGTTTAGATATTTTAAAACAACATTAAAGATCATAGGCTTCAGTATATAAAACATTTATTGAAAAATTAAATATTTTCGTAGGGGTTAACCCATAGATTGTGAGAAAAATTTGAAAAAATGAAAATTCTATTAAAGTGCATAGTTGCATCCTTCACGAATATATGATGAAGGTCAAAGAGGTTTAGAACCTTTGTTGTCTCCGTTTTTCTAGAGAATAGCGATTTTATAGTGGTTAGTCAACCAATTTAGGGAGTATTATGAAGTTTTACTAAATTTATTGACAAAAAATTTAAACGATGCTCATGTACCTTGAAAGAGAGTTCAATATACATTAATACAAATGTAGAATGTGTTTAAAGTTTTTAAAACAACAGTAAAGATCATAGACTTTAGTATATAACGCATTTACCGAAAAATTGTAGGGTTAACCCATAGATTTTGAGGAAAATTCAAAAAAATAAAAATTCTATTTTAATGCATAATTGCATCCTTCACTAACATATGATGAAGGTCAAAGAGGTTTGGAACCTTTGTTGTCTCGGTTTTTCTAGAGAATAGCGATTTTATAGTGGTTAATCAACCAATTTATGGACTATTATGAAGTTTTACTAAATTTATTGACAAAAAATTTAAACGATGCCCATGTACAATGAAAGAGAGTTCAATATATATTAATACAAATGTAGATGTGTTTAGAAATTTTAAAACAACACTAAAGATCATAGGCTTCAGTATATAGAGCATTTATTGAAAAATTAAATATTTTCGTAGGGGTTAACCCATAAATTGTGAGAAAAAAATTGAAAAAATTAAAATTCTATTTTAGTGCATAGTTGCATCCTTCACGAATATATGATGAAGGTCAAAGATGTTTAGAACCTTTGTTGTCTTTGTTTTTCTAGTGAATAGCGATTTTATAGTGGTTTGTCAACCAATTTAAGGAGTATTATGAAGTTTTACTAAATTTATTGACAAAAAATTTAAACGATGTCCATGTACCTTGAAAGAGAGTTCAATATACATTAATACAAATGTAGAATGTGTTTAGAAATTTTAAAACAACACTAAAGATCATAGGCTCCAGTATATAGAGCATTTACCGAAAAATTCAATATTATTGTAGGGGTTAACCCATAGATTTTGAGGAAAATTCAAAAAAATAAAAATTCTATTTTAATGCATAGTTGCATCCTTCACTAACATATGATGAAGGTCAAAGAGGTTTGGAACCTTGGTTGTCTCCGTTTTTTCTAGAGAATAGCGATTTTATAGTGGTTAGTCAACTAATTTAGGGAGTATTATGAAGTTTTACTAAACTAATTAGCAAAAATTGAAACGATGTCATTGTACCATGAAAGAAAGTTTAATATACATTAATACAAATGTAGAATGTGTTTAGAAATTTTAAAGCAAGACTAAAGATCATAGGCTTCAGTATATAAAGCGTTTACCCAAAAATTTAATATTTTCGTAGGGGTTAACCAATAGATTTTGAGAAAAATTCAAAAATATTAAAATTCTATTTCAATGCATAGTTGCATCCTTCACTAACATATGATGAAGGTCAAAGAGGTTTGGAACCTTTGTTGTCTCCGTTTTTCTAGGGAATAGCGATTTTATAGTGGTTAATCAACCAATTGAGGGAGTATTTTGAAGTTTTACTAAATTAATTGACAGAAATTTAAACGATGTCCATCTATAATGAAAGAAAGTTTAATATACATTAACACAAATGTAGAATGCGTTTAGAAAATTTAAAACAACACTAAAGATCATAGGCTTCAGTATATTGAGCATTTACCGAAAAATTAAATATTTTCGTAGGGGTTGTTAACCCATAAATTTTGGGAAAAATTCAAAAAAAAATGAAAATTCTATTTTAATGCATAGTTTCATACTTCACTAACATATGATGAAGGTCAAAGAGGTTTGGAACTTTTGTTGTCTCCGTTTTTCTAGAGAATAGCGATTTTATAGTGGTTAATCAACCTTATTATAGACTATTATGAAGTTTTACTAAATTTATTGACATAACATTTAAACGATGCCCATGTACAATGAAAGAGAGTTAAATATATATTAATACAAATGTAGATGTGTTTAGAAATTTTAAAACAACACTAAAGATCATAGGCTTCAGTATATAGAGCATTTACCGAAAAATTCAATATTATTGTAGGGGTTAACCCATAGATTTTGAGAAAAATTCAAAATAATGAAAATTTTATTTTAATGCATTGTTGCATCCTTCACTAACATATGATGAAGGTCAAAGAGGTTTGAAACCTTTGTTTTCTCCGTTTTTCTAGAGAATAGCGATTTTATAGTGGTTAGTCAACCAATTTAGGGAGTATTATGAATTTCTTAATTAACCGACAAAAAAATTAAACGATGCCCATGTACCATGATAGAGAGTTTAATTTACCTTAATACAAATTTAGAGTATGTTTAGAAATTTTTTAAAAAACACTAAAAATCATAGGATTCAGTATATATAGCATTTAGCGAAAAATTCAATATTTTCGTAGGGGGGGTTAACCCATAGATTTTGAGAAAAATTCAAAAAAAATTAAAATTCTATTTTAATGCATAGTTGCATCCTTTTCTAACATATGATGAAGGTCAAAGAGGTTTGGAACCTTTGTTGTCTCCGTTTTTCTAGAGAATAGTGATTTTTAGTGGTTGATCAATCAATTTAGGGACTATTATGAAGTTTTACTAAATTTATTGACAAAAAAATAAACGATGTCCATGTACAATGAAAGAGTATTCAATATACATTAATACAAATGTAGATGTGTTTAGAAATTTTAAAACAACACTAAAGATCATAGGCTTCAGTATATAGAGCATTTACAGAAAAATTAAATATTTTCGTAGGGGTTAACCCATAGATTTTGAGAAAAATTCAAAAAAGTTAAAATTCTATTTTAATGCACAGATGCATGCTTCACTAACATATGATGATGGTCAAAGAGATTTGGAACCTTTGTTGTCTCTGTTTTTCTAGAGAATAGTGATTTTATTGTGGTTAGTCAACCAATTTAGAGAGTATTATGACGTTTTACTAAATTAACCGAGAAAAAATTTAAACAATGCCCATGTACCATGAAAGAGTTTAATATAAATTAATACGAATGTAGAGTGCGATTAGAAATTTTAAAACAACATTAAAGATCATAGGCTTCAGTATATAGAGCATTTATTGAAAAATTAAATATTTTCATAGGGGTTGTTAGTCCATAGATAGTGAGAAAAATTCAAAAAAATTTAAATTTTATTTAAGTGCATAGTTGCATCCTTCACGAATATATGATGAAGGTCAAAGAGGTTTAGAACCTTTGTTGTCTCCGTTTTTCTAGAGAATAACGATTTTATAGTGGTTAGTCAACCAATTTAGGGAATATTATGAAGTTTTACTAAATTTATTGACAAAAAATTTAAACGATGCCCATGTACCTTGAAAGAGAGTTCAATATACATTAATACAAATGTAGAATGTGTTTAGAAATTTTAAAACAACAATAAAGATCATAGACTTCAGTATATAAAGCATTAACCGAAAAATTCAATATTTTCGTAGGGACCCATAGATTTTGAGAAAATATAAAAAAAAATAAAAATTATATCTTAATGCATAGTTGCATCATTCACTAACATATGATAAAGGTCAAAGTTGTTTGGAACCTTTGTTGTCTCCGTTTTTCTAGAGAATAGCGATTTTATAATTGTTAATCAACCAATTTAGGGACTATTATGAAATTTTACTAATTTTATTGATAAAAAATCTAAACTATACCCATGTACAATGAAAGAGAGTTCAATATACATTAATACAAATGTAGTTGTGTTTAGAAATTTTAAAAGAACACTAAAGATCATAGGCTTCAGTATATAGAGCATTTACAGAAAAATTAAACATTTTCGTAGGGGTTAACCCATAGATTTTGATAAAAATTAAAAAAAATGAAAATCATATTTTAATGCATACTTGCATCCTTCACTAACATATGATGAAGGTCAAAGATGTTTGTAACCTTTGTTGTCTCCGTTTTTCTAGAGGATAGCGATTTTATAGTGGTTAGTCAACCAATTTATGGAGTATTATGAAGTTTTTCTAAATTAACCGACAAAAAATTTAAACGATACCCATGTACCATGAAAGAGAGTTTAATATACATTAATACAAATTGAGAATGTGTTTAGAAATTTTAAAACAACACTAAAGATCATAGGCTTCAGTATATAAAGCATTTACCGAAAAATTCAATATTTTCGTAGGAGTTAACCCATAGATTTTGAGAAAAATTCAAAAAAATTAAAATTCTATTTTAGTGCATAATTGGATCCTTTACTAACAGATTATGAAGGTCAAAGAGGTTTGGAACCTTTGTTGTCTCCGTTTTTCTAGAGAATAGCGATTTTTAGTGGTTGATATCAACCAACTTAGGGACTATTATGAAGTTTTACTAAATTTATTGACAAAAAAATTAAATAATGTCCATGTACAATGAAAGAGTGTTCAATATACATTAATACAAATGTAGATATGTTTAGAAATTTTAAAATAACACTAAAGATCATAGGCTTCAGTATATAGAGCATTTACAGAAAAATTAAATATTTTCGTAGGGGTTAATCCATAGATTTTGAGAAAAATGAAAAAAAATAAAAATTCTATTTTAATGCATAATTGCATCCTTCACTAACATATGATGAAGATCAAAGATGTTTGGAACCTTTGTTGTCTCCGTTTTTCTAGCGAATAGCGATTTTATAGTGGTTAGTCAACCAATTTAGGGAGTATTATGAAGTTTTTCTAAATTAACCGACAAAAAAATTAAACGATACCCAAATACCATGAAAGAGAGTTTAATATACATTAATACAAATTCAGAATGTGTTTAGAAATTTTAAAACAACACTAAAGATCATAGGCTTCAGTATATAAAGCATTTACCGAAAACTTCAAAATTTTCGTAGGAGTTAACCCATAGATTTTGAGAAAAATTCAAAAAAATTAAAATTCTATTTTAATGCATAGTTGGATCCTTTACTAACAGATGATTAAGGTCAAAGAGGTTTGGATCCTTTGTTTTCTCCGTTTTTCTAGAGAATAGCGATTTTTAGTGGTTGATCAACCAATTTAGGGACTATTATGAAGTTTAACTAAATTTATTGACAAAAAAATTAAATGATGTCCATGTACAATGAAAGAGTGTTCAATATACATTAATACAAATGTAGATATGTTTAGAAATTTTAAAACAACACTAAATATCATAGGCTTCAGTATATAGAACATTTACAGAAAAATTAAATATTTTCGTAGGGGTTAATCCATAGATTTTGAGAAAAATGAAAAAAAATAAAAATTCTATTTTAATGCATAATTGCATCCTTCACTAACATATGATGAAGATCAAAGATGTTTGGAACCTTTGTTGTCTCCGTTTTTCTCGCGAATAGCGATTTTATAGTGGTTAGTCAAACAATTTAGGGAGTATTATGAAGTTTTTCAAAATTAACCTACAAAAAATTTAAACGATGCCCATATACCATGAAAAAGAGTTTAATATACATTAATACAAATTTAGAATATGTTTTGAAATTTTAAAACAACACTAAAAATCATAGGCTTCAGTATATAGAGCATTTAGCGAAAAATTCAATATTTTCGTAGGGGTTAAGCCATAGATTTTGAGAAAAATTCAAAAATAAAAAACAATTCTATTTAATGCATAGATGCATCCTTCACTAACATATGATAAAGGTCAAAGACGTTTGGAACCTTTGTTCTGTCCATTTTTCTAGAGAATAACGATTTTATAGTGGTTAATCAACCAATTTAGGGACTATTATGAAGTTTTACTAAATTTATTGTCAAAAAATTTAAACGTTGTCCATGTACAATGAAAGAGTGTTCAATATACATTAATACAAAACTAGATGTGTTTAGAAATTTTAAAACAACACTAAAGATCATAGGCTTCAGTATATAGAGCATTTACATAATAATTAGATATTTTCATAGGGGTTAACCCATATATTTTGAGAAAAATTTAAAAAAATGAAAATCCTATTTTAATGCATAGTTGCATCCTTCACTAACATATGATGAAGGTCAACGATGTTTGGAACCTTTGTTGTCTCCATTTTTCAAGCGAATAGCGAATTTATAGTGCTTAGTCAACCAATTTATGGAGTATTATGAAGTTTTTCTAAATTAACCGACAAAAAAATTAAACGATGCCCATGTACCATGAAAATGAGTTTAATACTTATTAATACAAATTTAGAATGTGTTTAGAAATTTTAAAATAACACTAAAAATCATTGGCTTCAGTATATAGAGCATTTAGCGAAAAATTCAATATTTTCGTAGGGGTTAACGCATAGATTTTGAGAAAAATTCAAAAGAATAAAAATTCTATTTTAATGCATAGTTGAATCCTACACTAACATATCATGAAGGTCAAAGATTTTTGGAACCTTTGTTGTCTCCGTTTTTCTAGCGAATAGTGATTTTAAAGTGGTTAGTCAATCAATTTAGGGAGTATTATGAAGTTTTTCTAAATTAACCGACAAAATATTTAGACGATGCCCATGTACCATGAAACAGAGTTTAATATACGTTAATACAAATTTAGAATGTGTTTAGAAATTTTAAAACAACACTTAAAATCGTAGGCTTCAGTATATAGAGCATTTTGTGAAAAATTCAATAATTTCGTAGGGGGTACCCATAGATTTTGAGAAAAATTCAAAAAAATTAAAATTCTTTTTTAATGCATAAATGCATCCTTCACTAACATATAATGAAGGTCAAAGAGGTTTGGAACCTTTGTTGTCTCCGTTTTTGAAGATAATAGCGATTTTATATTGGTTATACAACCAATTTAGAGAGTATTTTGAAGTTTAACTAAATTTATTGATCAAAAGTTTAAACGATGCCCATGTACCTTGAAAGAGAGTTTAATATACATTAATACAAATGTAGAGTTCGTTTATAAATTTTAAAACAACATTAAAGATCATAGTCTTCAGTATATGGAGCATTTATTGAAAAATTAAATATTTTCGTAGGAGTTATTAGTCCATAGATTGTGAGAAAAATTTGAAAAAATTAAAATTTTATTTTAGTGCATAGTTGCATCCTTCACGAACATATGATGAAGGTCAAAGAGGTTTAGAACCTTTGTTGTCTCTGTTTTTTTAGAGAATAACGATTTTATAGTGGTTAGTCAACCAATTTAGAGAGTATTATGAAGTTTTACTAAATTTATTGACAAAAAATTTAAATGATGCCCATGTACCTTGAAAGAGAGTTCAATATACATTAATACAAATGTAGAATGTGTTTAGAAATTTTAAAACAACAATAAAGATCATAGACTTCAGTATATAAAGCATTTACCGAAAAATTCAATATTTTCATAGGGGTTAACCCATAGATTTTGAGAAAAATTCAAAAAAATATAAATTATATTTTAATGCATAGTTGCATCCTTCACTAACATATGATAAGGATCAAAGCGGTTTGGAACCTTTGTTGTCTCCGTTTTTCTAGAGAATAGCGATTTTTAGTGGTTGATATCAACCAACTTAGGGACTACTATGAAGTTTTACTAAATTTATTGACAAAAAAAATTAAATGATGTCCATGTACAATGAAAGAGAGTTCAATATACATTAATACAAATGTAGATGTGTTTAGAAATTTTAAAACAACACTAAAAATCATAGGCTTCAGTATATAGAGCATTTACAGAAAAATTAAATATTTTCGTAGGGGTTAACACATAGATTTTGAGAAAAATTAAAAAAATAAAAATCATATTTTAATGCATACTTGCATCCTTCACTAACATATGATGAAGGTCAAAGATGTTTGAAACCTTTGTTGTCTCCGTTTTTCTAGCAGATAGCGATTTTATAGTGGTTAGTCAACCAATTTAGGGAGTATTATGAAGTTTTTCTAAATTAACCGACAAAATATTTAAACGATACCCATGTACCATGAAAGAGAGTTTAATATACATTAATACAAATTTATTATGTGTTTAGAAATTTTAAAACAACACTAAAAATCATAGGCTTTAGTATATAGAGCATTTAGTGAAAAATTCAATATTTTCGTAGGGGGTGGTTAACCCATAAATTTTAAGAAAAATTCAAAAAAAATAAAATTCTATTTTAATGCATATATGTATCCTTCACTAACATATGATGAAGGTCAAAGAGGTTTGGAACCTTTGTTGTCTTCGTTTTTCAAGATAATAGCGATTTTATAGTGGTTATACAACCAATTTAGAGAGTATTTTGAAGTTTTACTAATTTAATCAACAAAAAATTTAAACAATGTCCATGTACCATGAAAGAGAGTTTAATATACATTAATACAAATGTAGAGTTCGTTTATAAATTTTAAAAAAACATTAAAGATCATAAGCTTCAGTATATAAAGCATTTATTGAAAAATTAAATATTTTCGTAGGGGTTAGTCCATAGATTGTGGGAAAAATTCGAAAAAATTAAAATTTTATTTTAGTGCATAGTTGCATCCTTCACGAACATATGATGAAGGTCAAAGAGGTTTAGAACCTTTGCTGTCTCTGTTTTTTAGAGAATAGCGATTTTAAAGTGGTTAGTCAACCAATTTAGGGAGTATTATGAAGTTTTACTAAATTTATTGACCAAAAATTTAAACGATGCCCATGTACCTTGAAAGAGAGTTTAATATACATTAATACAAATGTAGAGTTTGTTTATAAATTTTAAAACAACATTAAAGATCATAGGCTTCAGTATATAGAGCATTTATTGAAAAATTAAATATTTTCGTAGGGGGTTAGTCCATAGATTGTGAGAAAAATTCGAAAAAATTAAAATTTTATTTTAATGCATAAATGCATCCTTCACTAACATATGATGAAGGTCAAAGAGGTTTGGAACCTTTGTTCTCTCCGTTTTTCTAGAGAATAGCGATTTTATAATGGTTAATCAACCAATTTAGAGACTATTATGAAGTTTTACTAAATTTCTTGATAAAAGATTTAAACTATACCCATGTACAATGAAAGAGAGTTCAATATACATTAATACAAATTTAGAATGTGTTAAGAAATTTTAGAACAACACTAAAGATCATAGACTTCAATATATAGAGCATTTACATAAAAATTAAATATTTTCGCAGGGGTTAACCCATAGATTTTGAGAAAAATTTAAAAAATGAAAATCATATTTTAATGCATACTTACATCCTTCACTAACATATGATGAAGATCAAAGATGTTTGGAACCTTTGTTGTCTCCGTTTTTCTAGCGGATAGCGATTTTATAGTGGTTAGTCAACCAATTTAGGGAATATTATGAAGTTTTTCTAAATTAACTGACAAAAAATTTAAACGATACCCATGTACCATGAAAGAGAGTTTAATATACATTAATACAAATTTAGAATGTGTTTAGAAATTTTAAAACAACACTAAAAATCATAGGCTTTAGTATATAGAGCATTTAGTGAAAAATTCAATATTTTCGTAGAGGGTGGTTAACCCATAGATTTTGATAAAAATTCAAAAAAATTAAAATTCTATTTTAATGCATAAATGCATCCTTCACTAACATATGATGAAGGTCAAAGAGGTTTGGAACCTTTGTTGTCTTTGTTTTTCAAGATAATAGCGATTTTATAGTGGTTATACATCCAATTTAGAGAGTATTTTGAAGTTTTACTAATTTAATCAACAAAAAATTTAAACAATGTCCATGTACCATGAAAGAGAGTTTAATATACATTAATACAAATGTAGAGTTCGTTTATAAATTTTAAAACAACATTAAAGATCATAGGCTTCAGTATATAGAGCATATATTGACAAATTAAATATTTTCGTAGGGGTTGTTAGTCCATAGATTGTGAGAAAAATTCGAAAAAATTAAAATTTTATTTTAGTGCATAGTTGCATCCTTCACGAACATATGATGAAGGTCAAAGAGGTTTAGAACCTTTGTTGTCTCCGTTTTTTTAGAGAATAGCGATTTTATAGTGGTTAGTCAACCAATTTAGGGAGTATTATGAAGTTTTACTAAATTTATTGACAAAAAAATTAAACGATGCCCATGTACCTTGAAAGAGAGTTCAATATACATTAATACAAATGTAGAATGTGTTTATAAATTTTAAAACAACAATAAAGATCATAGACTTCAGTATATAAAGCATTTACCGAAAAATTCAATATTTTCGTAGGGGTTAACCCATAGATTTTGAGAAAAATTCAAAAAAATAAAAATTATATTTTAATGCATAGTTGCATCCTTCACTAACATATGATAAAGGTCAAAGAGGTTTGGAATCTTTGTTGTCTCCGTTTTTCTAGAGAATAGCGATTTATAGTGGTTAGTAAACCAATTTAGGGAGTATTATGAAGTTTTTCTAAATTAACCGACAAAAAATTTAAACGATGTCCATGTACCATGAAAGAGAGTTTAATATACATTAATACAAATTTAGAATGTGTTTAGAAAATTTAAAACAACACTAAAAATCATAGGCTTCAGTATATAGAGCATTTAGCGAAAAATTCAATATTTTCGTAGGGGTTAACCCATAGATTATGAGAAAAATTCAAAAAAATTAAAATTCTATTTTAATGCATAAATGCATCCTTCACTAACATATGATGAAGATCAAAGAGGTTTGGAACCTTTGTTGTCTCCGTTTTTTTAGAGAATAGCGATTTTAAAGTGGTTAGTCAACCAATTTAGGGAGTATTATGAAGTTTTACTAAATTTATTGACAAAAAATTTAAATGATGCCCATGTACCTTTAAAGAGAGTTCAATATACATTAATACAAATGTAGAATGTGTTTAGAAATTTTAAAACTACAATAAAGATCATAGACTTCAGTATATAAAGCATTTACCGAAAAATTCAATATTTTCGTAGGGGTTAACCCATAGATTTTGAGAAAAAATTCAAAAAAATAAAAATTCTATTTTAATGCATAGTTGCATCCTTCACTAACATATGATAAAGATCAAAGAGGTTTGGAACCTTTGTTGTCTCCGTTTTTCTAGAGAACAGCGATTTTATAATGGTTAATCAACCAATTTAAGGACTATTATGAAGTTTTACTAAATTTATTGATAAAAAAATTAAACTATACCCATGTACAATGAAAGAGAGTTCAATATACACTAATACAAATGTAGATGTGTTCCGAAATTTTAAAACAATACTAAAAATCATAGGCTTCAGTATATAAAGCATTTACAGAAAAATTAAATATTTTCGTAGGGGTTAACCCATAGATTTTTAGAAAAATTAAAAAAATGAAAATCATATTTTAATGCATACTTGCATCCTTCACTAACATATGATGAAGGTCAAAGATGTTTGGAACCTTTGTTGTCTTTGTTTTTCAAGATAATAGCGATTTTATAGTGGTTAGTCAACCAATTTAGGGAGTATTATGAAGTTTTTCTAAATTAACCGACAAAAAATTTAAACGATACCCATGTACCATGAAAGAGAGTTTAATATACATTAATACAAATTTAGAATGTGTTTAGAAATTTTAAAACAACACTAAAAATCATAGGCTTTAGTATATAGAGCATTTAGTGAAAAATTCAGTATTTTCGTAGGGGGTGGTTAACCCATAGATTTTGAAAAAAATTCAAAAAAATTAAAATTCTATTTTAAAGTATAAATGCATCCTTCACTAACATATGATGAAGGTCAAAGAGGTTTGGAGCCTTTGTTGTCTTCGTTTTTCAAGATAATAGCGATTTTATAGTGGTTATACAACCAATTTAGAGAGTATTTTGAAGTTTTACTAATTTAATCAACAAAAAATTTAAACAATGTCCATATACCATGAAAGAGAGTTTAATATACATTAATACAAATGTAGAGTTCGTTTATAAATTTTAAAACAACATTAAAGATCATAGGCTTCAGTATATAGAGCATTTATTGAAAAATTAAATATTTTCGTAGGGGTTAGTCCATAGATTGTCAGAAAAATTCGAAAAAATTAAAATTTTATTTTAATGCATAGTTGCATCCTTCACGAACATATGATGAAGGTCAAAGAGGTTTAGAACCTTTGTTGTCTCCGTTTTTTTAGAGAATAGCGATTTTATAGTGGTTAGTCAACCAATTTAGGGAGTATTATGAAGTTTTACTAAATTTATTGACAAAAAAATTAAACGATGCCCATGTACCTTGAAAGAGAGTTCAATATACATTAATACAAATGTAGAATGTGTTTATAAATTTTAAAACAACAATAAAGATCATAGACTTCAGTATATAAAGAATTTACCGAAAAATTCAATATTTTCGTAGGGGTTAACCCATAGATTTTGAGAAAAATTCAAAAAAATAAAAATTATATTTTAATGCATAGTTGCATCCTTCACTAACATATGATAAAGGTCAAAGAGGTTTGGAACCTTTGTTGTCTCCGTTTTTCTAGCGGATAGCGATTTTATAGTGGTTAGTCAACCAATTTAGGGAATATTATGCAGTTTTTCTAAATTAAGCGACAAAAAATTTAAACGATACCCATGTACCATGAAAGAGGGTTTAATATACATTAATACAAATTTAGAATGTGTTTAGAAATTTTAAAACACCACTAAAAATCATAGGCTTTAGTATATAGAGCATTTAGTGAAAAATTCAATATTTTCGTAGGGGGTGGTTAACCCATAGATTTTAAGAAAAATTCAAAAAAAATAAAATTCTATTTTAATGCATAAATGCATCCTTCACTAACATATGATGAAGATCAAAGAGGTTTGGAACCTTTGTTGTCTCCGTTTTTTTAGAGAATAACGATTTTAAAGTGGTTAGTCAACCAATTTAGGGAGTATTATGAAGTTTTACTAAATATATTGACAAAAAATTTAAATGATGCCCATGTACCTTGAAAGAGAGTTCAATATACATTAATACAAATGTAGAATGTGTTTAGAAATTTTAAAACAACAATAAAGATCATATACTTTAGTATATAAAGCATTTACCGAAAAATTCAATATTTTCGTAGGGGGTTAACCCATAGATTTTGAGAAAAAATTCAAAAAAATAAAAATTCTATTTTAATGCATAGTTGCATCCTTCACTAACATATGATAAAGATCAAAGAGGTTTGGAACCTTTGTTGTCTCCGTTATTCTAGAGAATAGCGATTTTATAATGGTTAATCAACCAATTTAGGGACTATTATGAAGTTTTACTAAATTTATTGATAAAAAATTTAAACTATACCCATGTACAATGAAAGAGAGTTCAATATACATTAATACAAATGTAGATGTGTTTAGAAATTTTAAAACAACACTAAAAATCATAGGCTTCAGTATATAGAGCATTTACAGAAAAATTAAATATTTTCGTAGGGGTAACCCATAGATTTTGAGAAAAATTAAAAAAAAATGAAAATCATATTTTAATGCATACTTGCATCCTTCACTAACATATGATGCATGTCAAAGATGTTTGGAACCTTTGTTGTCTCCGTTTTTCTAGCGGATAGCGATTTTATAGTGGTTAGTCAACTAATTTAGGGAGTATTATGAAGTTTTTCTAAATTAACCGACAAAAAATTTAAACGATACCCATGTACCATGAAAGAGAGTTTAATATAAATTAATACAAATTTAGAATGTGTTTAGAAATTTTAAAACAACACTAAAAATCTTAGGCTTTAGTATATAGAGCATTTAGTGAAAAATTCAATATTTTCGTAGGGGGTGGTTAACCCATAGATTTTGTGAAAAATTCAAAAAAATTAAAATTCTATTTTAATGCATAAATGCATCTTTCACTAACATATGATGAAGGTCAAAGAGGTTTGGAACCTTTGTTGTCTTCGTTTTTCAAGATAATAGCGATTTTATAGTGGTTATACAACCAATTTAGAGAGTATTTTGAAGTTTTACTAAATTTATTGAAAAACAAATTAAACGATGCCCATGTACCTTGAAAGAGAGTTCAATATACATTAATACAAATGTAGAATGTGTTTTGAAATTTTAAAACGACAATAAAGATCATAGACTTCAGTATATAAATCATTTACCGAAAAATTCAATATTTTCGTAGGGGTTAACCCATTGATTTTGAGAAAAATTCAAAAAAATAAAAATTCTATTTTAATGCATAGTTGCATCATTCACTAACATATGATAAAGATCAAAGAGGTTTGGAACATTTGTTGTCTCCGTTTTTCTAGAGAATAGCGACTTTATAATGGTTAATCAACCAGTTTAGGGGCTATTATGAAGTTTTACTAAATTTATTGATAAAAAATTTAAACTATACCCATGTACAATGAAAGAGAGTTCAATATACATTAATACAAATGTAGATGTGTTTAGAATTTTTAAAACAACACTAAAAATCATAGGCTTCAGTATATAGAGCATTTACAGAAAAATTAAATATTTTCGTAGGGGTTAACCCATAGATTTTGAGAAAAATTAAAAAAATGAAAATCATATTTTAATGCATACTTGCATCCTTCACTAACATATGATGAAGGTCAAAGATGTTTGGAACCTCTGTTGTCTCCGTTTTTCTAGCGGATAGCGATTTTATAGTGGTTAGTCCACCAATTTAGGGAGTATTTTGAAGTTTTACTAAATTTATTGATAAAAAATTTAAACTATACCCATGTACAATGAAAGAGAGTTCAATATACATTAATACAAATGTAGATGTGTTTAGAATTTTTAAAACAACACTAAAAATCATAGGCTTCAGTATATAGAGCATTTACAGAAAAATTAAATATTTTCGTAGGGGTTAACCCATAGATTTTGAGAAAAATTAAAAAAAATGAAAATCATATTTTAATGCATACTTGCATCCTTCACTAACATATGATGAAGGTCAAAGATGTTTGGAACCTCTGTTGTCTCCGTTTTTCTAGCGGATAGCGATTTTATAGTGGTTAGTCCACCAATTTAGGGAGTATTATGAAGTTTTACTAAATTTATTGACAAAAAATTTAAATGATGCCCATGTACCTTGAAAGAGAGTTCAATATACATTAATACAAATGTAGAATGTGTTTAGAAATTTTAAAACAACAATAAAGATCATAGACTTCAGTATATAAAGCATTTACCGAAAAATTCAATATTTTCGTAGGGGTTAACCCATAGATTTTGAGAAAAATTCAAAAAAATAAAAATTATTTTTTAATGCATAAATGCATCCTTCACTAACATATGACGAAGGTCAAAGAGGTTTGGAACCTTTGTTGTCTTCGTTTTTTTAGAGAATAGCGATTTTAAAGTGGTTAGTCAACCAATTTAGGGAGTATTACGAAGTTTTACTAAATTTATTGACAAAAAATTTAAATGATGTCCATGTACCTTGAAAGAGAGTTCAATATACATTAATACAAATTTAGAATGTGTTTAGAAATTTTAAAACAACACTAAAAATCATAGGGTTCAGTATATAAAACATTTACCGAAAAATTTAATATTTTCGTAGGGGTTAACCCATAGATTTTGAGAAAAATTCAAAAAAATTAAAATTCTATTTTAATGCATAAATGCATCCTTCACTAACATATGATGAAGATCAAAGAGGTTTGGAACCTTTCTTGTCTCCGTTTGTTTAGAGAATAGCGATTTTAAAGTGGTTAGTCAACCAATTTAGGGAGTATTATGAAGTTTTACTAAATTTATTGACAAAAAATTTAAATGATGCCCATGTACCTTGAAAGAGAGTTCAATATACATTAATACAAATGTAGAATGTGTTTAGAAATTTTAAAACAACAATAAAGATCATAGACTTCAGTATATAAAGCATTTATCGAAAAATTCAATATTTTCGTAGGGGGGTTAGGTTAACCCATAGATTTTGAAAAAAATTGAAAAATATAAAAATTCTATTTTAATGCATAGTTGCATCCTTCACTAACATATGATAAAGATCAAAGAGGTTTGGAACCTTTGTTGTCTCCGTTTTTGTAGAGAATAGCGATTTTATAATGGTTAATCAACCAATTTAGGGACTATTATGAAGTTTTACTAAATTTATTGATAAAAAAATTAAACTATACCCATGTACAATGAAAGAGAGTTCAATATACACTAATACAAATGTAGATGTGTTCCGAAATTTTAAAACAATACTAAAAATCATAGGCTTCAGTATATAAAGCATTTACAGAAAAATTAAATATTTTCGTAGGGGTTAACCCATAGATTTTGAGAAAAATTAAAAAAATGAAAATCATATTTTAATGCATACTTGCATCCTTCACTAACATATGATAAAGATCAAAGAGGTTTGGAACCTTTGTTGTCTCCGTTTTTCTAGAGAATAGCGATTTTATAATGGTTAATCAACCAATTTAGGGACTATTATGAAGTTTTACTAAATTTATTGATAAAACATTTAAACTATACCCATGTACAATGAAAGAGAGTTCAATATACATTAATACAAATGTAGATGTGTTTAGAAATTTTAAAACAACACTAAAAATCATAGGCTTCAGTATATAGAGCATTTACAGAAAAATTAAATATTTTCGTAGGGGTTAACCCATAGATTTTGAGAAAAATTAAAAAAATGAAAATCATATTTTAATGCATACTTGCATCCTTCACTAACATATTATGAAGGTCAAAGATGTTTTGAACCTTTGTTGTCTCCGTTTTTCTAGCGGATAGCAATTTTATAGTGGTTAGTCAACCAATTTAGGGAGTATTATGAAGTTTTTTTAAATTAACCGACAAAACATTTAAACGACGTCCATGTACCATGAAAGAGAGTTTAATATACATTAATACAAATGTAGAGTTCGTTTATAAATTTTAAAACAACATTAAAGATCATAGGCTTCAGTATATAGAGCATTTATTGACAAATTAAATATTTTCGTAGGGGTTGTTAGTCCATAGATTGTGAGAAAAATTCGAAAAAATTAAAATTTGATTTTAGTGCATAGTTGCATCCTTCCCGAACATATGATGAAGGTCAAAGACGTTTAGAACCTTTGTTGTCTCCGTTTTTTTAGAGAATAGCGATTTTATAGTGGTTAGTCAACCAATTTAGGGAGTATTACGAAGTCTTACTAAATTTATTGACAAAAAATTTAAACGATGCCCATGTACCTTGAAAGAGAGTTCAATATACATTAATACAAATGTAGAATGCGTGAAGAAATTTTAAAACAACAATAAAGATCATAGACTTCACTATATAAAGCATTTACCGAAAAATTCAATATTTTCGTAGGGGTTAACCCATAGATTTTGAAAAAAATTCAAAAAAATAAAAATTCTATTTAATGCATAGTTGCATCCTTCACTAACATATGATAAAGGTCAAAGAGGTTTGGAACCTTTGTTGTCTCCGTTTTTCTAAAGAATAGCGATTTTATAATGGTTAATCAACCAATTTAGGGACCATTATGAAGTTTTACTAAATTTATTGATAAAAAAATTAAACTATACCCATGTACAATGAAAGAGAGTTCAATATACATTAATACAAATGTAGATGTGTTTAGAAATTTTAAAACAACACTAAAGATCATAGGCTTCAGTATATAGAGCATTTACAGAAAAATTAAATATTTTCCTAGGGGTTAACCCATAGATTTTGAGAAAAATTAAAAAAATGAAAATCCTATTCCTATTTTAATGCATACTTGCATCCTTCAAAAACATATCATGAAGGTCAAAGATGTTTGGAACCTTTGTTGTCTCCGTTTTTCTAGCGAATAGCGATTTTATAGTGGTTAGTCAATCAATTTAGGGAGTATTATGAAGTTTTTCTAAATTAATCGACAAAATATTTAAACGATGCCCATGTACCATGAAACAGAGTTTAATATACATTAATACAAATTTAGAATGTGTTTTGAAATTTTAAAACAACACTTAAAATCATAGGCTTCAGTATATAGAGCATTTAGTGAAAAATTCAATATTTTCGTAGGGGTTAACCCATAGATTTTGAGAAAAATTCAAAAAAATTAAAATTCTATTTTAATGCATAAATGCATCCTTAACTAACATATGATGAAGATCAAAGAGGTTTGGAACCTTTGTTGTCTCCGTTTTTCAAGATAATAGCGATTTTATAGTGGTTATACAACCAATTTAGAGAGTTTTTTGAAGTTTTACTAATTTAATCAACAAAAAATTTAAACAATGCCCATGTACCATGAAAGAGACTTTAATATACATTAATACAAATGTAGAGTTCGTTTATAAATTTTAAAACAACATTAAAGATCATAGACTTCAGTATATAGAGCATTTATTGAAAAATTAAATATTTTCGTAGGGGTTAGTCCATAGATTGTGAGAAAAATTCGAAAAAATTAAAATTTTATTTTAATGCATAAATGCATCGTTCACTAACATATGATGAAGATCAAAGAGGTTTGGAACCTTTGTTGTCTCCGTTTTTCTAGAGAATAGCGATTTTAAAGTGGTTAGTCAACCAATTTAGGGAGTATTATGAAGTTTTACTAAATTTATTGAAAAAAAAATTAAACGATGCCCATGTACCTTGAAAGAGAGTTCAATATACATTAATACAAATGTAGAATGTGTTTTGAAATTTTAAAACAACAATAAAGATCATAGACTTCAGTATATAAAGCATTTACCGAAAAATTCAATATTTTCGTAGGGGTTGTTAACCCATTGATTTTGAGAAAAATTCAAAAAAATAAAAATTCTATTTTAATGCATAGTTGCATCCTTCACTAACATATGATAAAGATCAAAGAGGTTTGGAACCTTTTGTTGTCTCCGTTTTTCTAGAGAAAAGCGATTTTATAATGGTTAATCAACCAATTTAGGGACTATTATGAAGTTTTACTAAATGTATTGATAAAAAATTTAAACTATACCCATGTACAATGAAAGAGAGTTCAATATACATTAATACAAATGTAGATGTGTTTAGAAATTTTAAAACAACACTAAAAATCATAGGCTTCAGTATATAGAGCATTTACAGAAAAATTAAATATTTTCGTAGGGGTTAACCCATAGATTTTGAGAAAAATTAAAAAAATGAAAATCATATTTTAATGCATACTTGCATCCTTCACTAACATAGGATGAAGGTCAAAGATGTTTGGAACCTTTGTTGTCTCCGTTTTTCTAGCGGATAGCGATTTTATAGTGGTTAGTCAACCAATTTAGGGAGTATTATGAAGTTTTTCTAAATTAACCGACAAAAAATTTAAACGATACCCATGTACCATGAAAGAGAGTTTAATATACATTAATACAAATTTAGAATGTGTTTAGAAATTTTAAAACAACACTAAAAATCATAGGCTTTAGTATATAGAGCATTTAGTGAAAAAATCAATATTTTTGTAGGGGGTGGTTAACCCATAGATTTTGAGAAAAATTCAAAAAAATTAAAATTCTATTTTAATGCATAAATGCATCCTTCACTAACATATGATGAAGGTCAAAGAGGTTTGGAACTTTTGTTGTCTTCGTTTTTCAAGATAATAGCGATTTTATAGTGGTTACTCGTTATACAACCAATTTAGAGAGTATTTTGAAGTTTTACTAAATTTATTGATAAAAAATTTAAACGATGCCCATGTACCATGAAAAAGAGTTTAATATACATTAATACAAATGTAGAGTTCGTTTATAAATTTTAAAACAACATTAAAAATCATAGGCTTCAGTATATAGAGCATTTATTGAAAAATTAAATATTTTCGTAGGGGTTAGTCCATAGATTGTGAGAAAAATTCGAAAAAATTAAAATTTTATTTTAGTGCATAGTTGCATCCTTCACGAACATATGATGAAGGTCAAAGAGGTTTAGAACCTTTGTTGTCTCCGTTTTTTTAGAGAATAGCGATTTTATAGTGGTTAGTCAACCAATTTATAGAGTATTATGAAGTTTTACTAATTGACAAAAAATTTAAACGATGCCCATGTACCTTGAAAGAGAGTTCGATATACATTAATACAAATGTAGAATGCGTTAAGAAATTTTAAAACAACAATAAAGATCATAGACTTCACTATATAAAGCATTTACCGAAAAATTCAATATTTTCGTAGGGGTTAACCCATAGATTTTGAGAAAAATTCAAAAAAATAAAAATTCTATTTTAATGCATAGTTGCATCCTTCACTAACATATGATAAAGGTCAAAGAGGTTTGGAAACTTAGTTATCTCCGTTTTTCTAAAGAATAGCGATTTTATAATGGTTAATCAACCAATTTAGGGACTATTATGAAGTTTTACTAAATTTATTGATAAAAAAATTAAACTATACTCATGTCCAATGAAAGAGAGTTCAATATACATTAATACAAATGTAGATGTGTTTAGAAATTTTAAAACAACACTAAAAATCATAGGCTTCAGTATATAGAGCATTTACAGAAAAATTAAATATTTTCGTAGGGGTTAACCCATAGATTTTGAGAAAAATTAAAAAAAATGAAAATCCTATTCCTATTTTAATGCATACTTGCATCCTTCAAAAACATATCATGAAGGTCAAAGATGTTTGGAACCTTTGTTGTCTCCGTTTTTCTAGCGAATAACGATTTTATAGTGGTTAGTCAATCAATTTAAGGAGTATTATGAAGTTTTTCTAAATTAACTGACAAAATATTTAAACGATGCCCATGTACCATGAAAGAGAGTTTAATATATATTAATACAAATTTACAATGTGTTAAGAAATTTTAAAACAACACTAAAAATCATAGACTTCAGTATATAGAGCATTTAGCGAAAAATTCAATATTTTCGTAGTGGTTAACCCATAGATTTTGAGAAAAAGTAAAAAAAAAAAAAAATTCTATTTTAATGCATAAATGCATCCTTCACTAACATATGATGAAGATCAAAGAGGTTTGGAACCTTTGTTGTCTCCGTTTTTCAAGATAATAGCGATTTTATAGTGGTTATACAACCAATTTAGAGAGTTTTTTTTTGAAATTTTTCTAATTTAATCAACAAAAAATTTAAACAATGCCCATGTACCATGAAAGAGAGTTTAATATACATTAATACAAATGTAGAGTTCGTTTATAAATTTTAAAACAACATTAAAGATCATTGGCTTCAGTATATAGAGCATTTATTGAAAAATTAAATATTTTCGTAGGGGTTAGCCCATAGATTGTGAGAAAAATTCGAAAAAATTAAAATTTTATTTTAATGCATAGTTGCATCCTTCACGAACATATGATGAAGGTCAAAGAGGTTTGGAACCTTTGTTGTCTCTGTTTTTTTAGAAAATAGCGATTTTATAGTGGTTAGTCAACCAATTTAGGGAGTATTATGAAGTTTTACTAAATGTATTGACAAAAAATTTAAACGATGCCCATGTACCTTGAAAGAGAGTTCAATATACATTAATACAAATGTAGAATGTGTTTAGAAATTTTAAAACAACAATAAAGATCATAGACTTCAGTATATAAAGCATTTACCGGAAAAATTCAATATTTTCGTAGAGGTTAACCCATTGATTTTGAGAAAAATTCAAAAAAATAAATAATTCTATTTTAATGCATACTTGCATCCTTCACTAACATATGATAAAAATCAAAGAGGTTTGGAACCTTTGTTATCTCCGTTTTTCTAGAGAATAGCGATTTTATAATGGTTAATCAACCAATTTAGGGACTATTATGAAGTTTTTTCTAAATTAACCGACAAATAATTTAAACGATACCCATGTACCATGAAAGAGAGTTTAATATACATTAATACAAATTTAGAATGTGTTTAGAAATTTTAAAACAACACTAAAAATCATAGGCTTCAGTATATAGAGCAATTAGTGAAAAATTCAATATTTTCGTAGGGGGTTAACCCATAGATTTTGAGAAAAATTCAAAAAAATAAAAATTCTATTTTAATGCATAAATGCATCCTTCACTAACATATGATGAAGGTCAAAGTGGTTTGGAACCTTTGTTGTCTCCGTTTTTCAAGATAATAGCGATTTTATAGTGGTTATACAACCAATTTAGAGAGTATTTTGAAGGTTTACTAATTTAATCAACAAAAAATATAAACAATGCCCATGTACCATGAAAGAGAGTTTAATATACATTAATACAAATGTAGAGTTCGTTTATAAATTTTAAAACAATATTAAAGATCATTGGCTTCAGTATATAGAGCATTTATTGAAAAATTAAATATTTTCGTAGGGAGTTAGCCCATAGATTGTGAGAAAAATTCGAAAAAATTAAAAAAAAAAATTTAGTGCATAGTTGCATCCTTCACGAACATATGATGAAGGTCAAAGAGGTTTAGAACCTTTGGTGTCTCCGTTTTTTTAGAGAATATGGATTTTATAGTGGTTAGTCAACCAATTTATGGAGTATTATGAAGTTTTACTAAATGTATTGACAAAAAATTTAAACGATGCCCATGTACCTTGAAAGAGAGTTCAATATACATTACTACAAATGTAGAATGTGTTTAGAAATTTTAAAACAACAATAAAGATCATAGACTTCAGTATATAAAGCATTTACCGAAAAATTCAATATTTTCGTAGGGGTTAACCCATAGATTTTGAAAAAAAATCAAAAAAATAAAATATTATTTTAATGCATACTTGCATCCTTCACTAACATATGATGAAAGTCAAAGAGGTTTGGAACCTTTGTTGTCTCTGTTTTTCACGATAATAGCGATTTTATAGTGGTTATACAACCAATTTAAAGAGTATTTTGAAGTTTTACTAATTTAATCAACAATAAAATTAAACAATGCCCATGTACCATGAAACAAAGATTAATATACATTAATACAAATGTAGAGTGCGTTTAGAAATTTTAAAACAACATTAAAGATCATAGGCTTCAGTATATAGAGCATTTATTGAAAAATTAAATATTTTCGTAGGGGGGTTAGTCCATAGATTGTGAGAAAAATTCGAAAAAATTAAAATTTTATTTTAGTGCATAGTTGTATCCTTCACGAACATATGAAGAAGGTCAAAGAGGTTAAGAACCTTTGTTGTCTCCGTTTTTCTAGAGAATAGCGATTTTATAGTGGTTAGTCAACCAATTTAGGGAGTATTATGAAGTTTTACTAAATTTATTGACAAAAAAATTAAACGATGCCCATGTACCTTGAAAGAGTGTTCAATATACATTAATACAAATGTAAAATGTATTTAGAAATTTTAAAACAACACTAAAGATCATAGGCTTCAGTATATAAAACATTTACCAAAAAATTCAATATTTTCGTAGGGGTTAACCCATAGATTTTGAAAAAAAATTCAAAAAAAATTAAAATTCTATTTTAATGCATAGTTGCATCATTTACTAACATATGATGAAGGTCAAAGAGGTTTGGAACCTTTGTTATCTCCGTTTTTCTAGAGAATAGTGATTTTTAGTGGTTGATCAACCAATTTAGGGACTATTATGAAGTTTTACTAAATTTATCGATAAAAAAATTAAACGATGTCCATGTACAATGAAAGAGTGTTCAATATACATTAATACAAATGTAGATGTGTTTAGAAATTTTAAAACAACACTAAAGATCATAGGCTTCAGTATATAGAGCATTTACAGAAAAAATAAATATTTTCGTAGGGTTAACCCATAGATTTTGAGAAAAATTCAAAAAAATGAAAATTTTATTTTAATGCATAATTGCATCCTTCACTAACATATGATGAAGGTCAAAGATGTTTGGAACCTTTGTTGTCTCCGTTTTTCTAGCGAATAGCGATTTTATAGTGGTTAGTCAACAAATTTAGGCAGTATTATGGAGTTTTTCAAAATTAATCGACAAAAAATTTAAACGATGCCCATGTACCATGAAAAAGAGTTTAATATACATTAATACAAATTTATAATATGATTAGAAATTTTAAAACAACACTAAAAATCATAGGCTCCAGTATATAGAGCATTTATCGAAAAAATTAATATTTTGAGAAAAATTCAAAAAAATTAAAATTCTATTTTAATGCATAAATGCATCCTTCACTAACATATGATGAAGGTCAAAGAGGTTTGGAACCTTTGTTGTCTCCGTTTTTCAAGATAATAGCGATTTTATAGTGGTTATACAACCAATTTAGAGAGTATTTTGAAGTTTTACTAATTTAATCAATAAAAAATTTAAACAATGCCCATGTACCATGAAAGAGAGTTTAATATACATTAATACAAATGTAGAGTTCGTTTATAAATTTTAAAACAATATTAAAGATAATAGGCTTCAGTATATAGAGCATTTATTGAAAAATTAAATATTTTCGTAGGGGTTAGTCCATAGATTGTGAGAAAAATTCAAAAAAATTAAAATTTTATTTTAATGCATAGTTGCATCCTTCACGAACATATGATGAAGGTCAAAGAGGTTTAGAACCTTTGTTGTCTCCGTTTTTTTAGAAAATAGCGATTTTATAGTGGTTAGTCAACCAATTTAGGGAGTATTATGAAGTTTTACTAAATGTATTGACAAAAATTTTAAACGATGCCCATGTACCTTGAAAGAGAGTTCAATATACATTAATACAAATGTAGAATGTGTTTAGAAATTTTAAAACAAAAATAAAGATAGACTTCAGTATATAAAGCATTTACCGAAAAATTCAATATTTTCGTAGGAGTTAAGCCATAGATTTTGAGAAAAATTCAAAAAAACAATTCTATTTAATGCATAGATGCATCCTTCACTAACATATGATAAAGGTCAAAGTGGTTTGGAACCTTTGTTGTCTCCGTTTTTCTAGAGAATAGCGATTTTATAGTGGTTAATCAACCAATTTAGGGACTATTATGAAGTTTTACTAAATTTATTGTCAAAAAATTTAAAAGATGTCCATGTACAATTAATGAGTGTTCAATATACATTAATACAAAAGTAGATGTGTTTAGAAATTTTAAAACAACACTAAAGATCATATGCTTCAGTATATAGAGCATTTACAAAATAATTAGATATTTTCGTAGGGGTTAACCCATATATTTTGAGAAAAATTCGAAAAAATGAAAATTCTATTTTAATGCATAGTTGCATCCTTCACTAACATATGATGAAGGTCAAAGATGTTTGAAACCTTTGTTGTCTCCATTTTTCAAGCGAATAGCGAATTTATAGTGCTTAGTCAACCAATTTAGGGAGTATTATGAAGTTTTTCTAAATTAACCGACAAAAAAATTAAACGATGCCCATGTACCATGAAAATGAGTTTAATACACATTAATACAAATTTAGAATGTGTTTAGAAATTTTAAAACAATATTAAAAATCATAGGCTTCAGTATATAGAGCATTTAGCGAAAAAATCAATATTTTCGTAAGGGGTTGGTTAACCCATAGATTTTGAGAAAATTTCAAAAAAATAAAAAGTTTATTTTAATGCATAAATGCATCCTTCACTAATATATGATGAAGGTCAAAGATGTTTGAAACCTTTGTTGTCTCTGTTTTTCAAGATAATAGTGATTTTATAGTGGTTAAACAACCAATTTAGGGAATACTATGAAGTTTTACAAAAATTTAAACGATGTCCATGTACCATGAAATGGGAGTTTAATATACATTAATAGAAATGTAGAATGTGTTTAGAAAATTTAAAACAACACTGAAGATTATAGGCTTCCGTATAAAGAGCATTTACCAAAAAATTCAATATTTTCGTAGGGTTTAACCCATAGATTTTGAGAAAAATTCAAAAAATTGAAAATTTAATGCATAGTTGCATACTTCACTAACATATGATGAAGGTCAAAGAGGTTTGGAACCTTTGTTGTCTCTGTTTTTCTAGAGAATAGTGATTTTATAGTGGTTAGTCAACCAATTTAGAGAGTATTTTGAAGTTTTACTAATTTAGTCAAAGATCATGATCATCACTCATGGATTCAACAAGATTACTCAAAACCTCACCGCAGTTTTCGATTCTAGGGTTCTTGGAAGCCATGTGCTGCCTCCAACAGTCGATATGCGATAAAGAAACCTCATCAGGATCACTAAAAGCAAACTTGAGTAACATGTTTCATCGGTTAAGCCGGGCCAGCTCCGAGGTGAAGGCGTTGCAGACTTCAAGCAGCTTCGAACTGATGTCAGCGTACATACTTTCTTCCATGTCGGATACAGGAAGGTCTACATCGGTGGTCATGAGTGTCGAGATACACTGGTGTATCTCACAAAGAGAGTGCATTGCTTGAATCATCCAAGAAGCAGTGATATATAAAACCATTCTTATCATCATCCTTTGGTACAAGTTCTGCAATCGATACCCTCAAACTTGTCTCGAAGTTGTTCAATAGAGAGACAAGATGTGAGAACATGCATGCATTGTTCTTCTTTGGAAACAGAGCCTTGAATGGGTTTCCACAGCTAAAGAACATTCTCTGCGTATTTATGGTCAAAGTTCAGAAGCAAAGGGAAGAGAGATAAAACTAATTACAATTTAGCAAACCCTTTTGCTCGCAGATAAAGTATAAATAGGAGGAGGACTAATAAAAGTGTCGTGTGTTGGAGGTGGGTTTTACCCTTCTCAAAAGACCTTTTGATTTACATGGAGGTATCCTGAATCTATAGAATGAACCTGGTTAATCTCCAAAAAAAAATGTAATTATGGATAGATTCTTTTTTTTTTGGAATATTCAAATAAGACCGCAAGCATAGCTTTATGTCCATGTGGCCACAAGATAAAGTGTAATAATGTGCTTTTAAATCCGGATTACTTAGCAATCCAAAGACCGTCTACCACTAAACCATCATTTTTTAGTTAAAAATCCTTATGACCTTTCATTGTTTTCTTTGTCATTTGTATATAGTTGTTTTACATATATGATATATGTTAGGTTGGTTTGAAATTTGTCTGGAAATATAAGCAGAAAAAAAACTTTTAATTACTGTATTTTAATTCAAGGATAAACTGAAATTTTCCTTCTTTAAGGTTTATATTTTCAAATCTTTTGTTATTTAATTGAATTCTGATTGTTGTTGTTGTCATGCAGCTAAAACTCATGGTTCGTGTAAAAAATGTTTTTTTTATCAAGGATGTGTTTATTAATTTTTAATGCATATTCAGTGTAATGTGAATATGGAAAAGAATTGATTGTTCTTTGTTAATATGCAAACTGAATTCACGTGTGTCTGAAGCAACTAAATAAGAGAACCACAGTATCACAAACAACGAATCTTTGTTTATAACTTTTTTTACAAGATGCAATAATCGTGAAAATTTCTTACTTCTCCATTAATTTTGTATGTTTTTTTGTAGGGTCTGATTACCAGATAATAATGGTCAATAAAACTATAATGATATTGGAAAGTTAGAATCTGATTTACATTATAAGTTTATTCGGTGTCATACATGTTTTGTTTATGTTCATCTTTTGGGCTCTTCTGGCTTATGTCTTTGTAAAGCCTGAAGTAAAATGAATATAATTTGTAGTTTCAAGGTATCAAATAGGAAGTAATATGCCAACGGGATATTTATGGGTCCTTTCGTTGTTTTTTTTAAAAAAAAAATTCTTAGGCTTGGATAACTACTAACCCAACATCATGAGGCCCATCTTAACTTAAGCCTGTTCCGTAACACGCAGATGATCTATGAAATTTATCCAGGGAAAGTAAATAAATTCGGCTTATAAATCTCCTTTCTTCCATTTACTTGTTGTTGTTGGTCATATTCCAGATGAATTTAAAATATTGCAGAAAATATCAAAAAATCGTGAATGATGATTTGCTAATATGCATACTGAGCTCCGTGCATGTGTGTTTGAGTCAGTCAAATAAGAAGATCATGTTATTACGAACAATGAAGGTTGCTTCTAGCTTTGTTGATAAGTTGCAATAAACAACTTCTTACTTCTCCATCAATATTTTGTTTTTTGTTAGAAGTTCTCTATGAGTTGCTATATTTGCTTATGTATAGATCATCTATTCTTCTGCAGGCTGTTTCGTTATAAAGCTTGAAAGGGAGTCACACATGATTATCAATTCTCTTGACCATGTAATGCACTCGTCCTACTCCATATACCATCATCGGTGCCCTAGTTTTTTCTTAGCTAAAAATCATTGTCCAAAGTAGGAGGAGAATCTTATAATACCATGTGCTTGGTCGTTGTAGTGTTATGCTTCTTTTGGTACCCTGTTCTTTTTTCTCTTTTCTCAGTGAGAGTTTTGGGGATTTGAGAAAAGAGATACTGATGTTTTCTGAGTGATGTTTCAAAGAAAAGATTGAGTTGTCATTGTTCTTCTTTGAGTTCTGTGTCATACTTTTCTTTTCTTGGGATCCCCAAACATTTATTTCATATACTCTCCCGGATTTTCATAAAGGAACATTGGTTCCTGAGTTTGACTAAGCTTTCTTCTACACTAAGAATATATATGTACCACTTTTTAAACTAACTAAACATTGTTTGAATATAACTTTGTAAGCTTGATTATCTTCTTGATTACTTTGAATTCTAGTTATCTTTTTGTATAACATTTCACACGAAATTATCATGACAAACATACCAAGAAGAATATAATCGATGGTGTTGTTGACATTTATGGAAAACTGGGAGTTGGTTTAAGAAAACTGGTCTAGAATCTTAATCAAGTGCCTATTGGTCCGGTCCTCTCTCACTTACCCTTTTTGACAAATGATTGTTCTCTATGGACTTCTAACTACTTGCCTTGAGTGATTTGGAGTAACTAATACTCTTTCAACTTTTTACCAAAGGTTCAGTAATTGTTTTCTTGTCCTTGATGATATGTGATGCGATCGTAGGAGTCAAAGCTACACTGATTAGACTTATTATTTAGTGTCTTGCAAGCATTGGCTAGGGATTATCTTAGAGAATCCTGAGATTTGAGAAGCCTATAGACTAGGGGTTCATCAATTAGGGAGTTTAGAATTTGATTAGGCGACACTATCTTTTTAATAATGAAGCCTTTATAAGGGAAAATGATGAGCAATTAGGCTTTTCTTGACCCCATCTTCATTAAGAAATGTTAAAGCTATATGTAATGTTAATTTAACTCCAATTCACTTCTATATATATGGAGTATTTATTTAACATATTTCTGAAGGAGAACCATAAAGTATAATGATTAGGATCAATAAATATAGTACCCTAAATGTTTAATCCTTAAACCTAAAATTAACTTGTTGAAATTTTGTTATGAAAATTTTATATATTAATTTCGTCTCATTAATTTGATTACAATGGATTCCCCTTTTACTGCATGCACAAAACTCAGCATGATCATACGAGAAGCTGTCATTTTCTTATAACTGCAGTCCACACATGCGTACAGGCTCTGCATCTCAGAATAATTTATTTCTTTTTCTTTCAATATATTAGGAGAATAATAAATTAACATGGCATATAAATTATATACAGAGAAATATAGATACAAGATTCTAATTTAGAATGTCTAGTAGGCATTCCGCCACTCAGATTTCATTTTTTTGTTGGAATGAACTATTTACAATGTTTACATTTCAAAAAAAAAAAGTAAAAATATTAACAGATGATTTGTAGTTAAGACTCGTACCAATGTAGCCTGGTTGCCTAATGCAGACAACTCAGCATTTTTTAACATGTGCACACAAAAAATTATAATTTAGAAAAAATAGAGAACTTACATTTAATAACTAAGAAAAAAAATCGCGAACTAACCAAAGTCCCACCATTTTCTCTTTTTATCTCTTTCTCTAAAAAACTAATTTTAGTGTGTTTTGGTTACTTCACAAATAACCCCAAAAAATATAGACATTATTCATGCTATTATGTATTTTGAATATAAGTGCAAGAGTTATTGTCTCAACTATGAAAAGTGTTCTGAATATAAGAAAAAACTATTTAATGTTTTAATGTTTTAACTATTTAATGCTTTACATTTTTACCAAAAAAAAAAAACTATTTAATGTTTTAGAAGCATGTTTATGTGCTTGCACGTTAAGCACATATCTTGTGAGTATCTGTATATATAGAGTCGTTTCGTTTGATCTAAGACAGGAATACGAGATTGAATAATATATACAAGTTATTTACAAAAAAAAAATATAGTTAATATCTGTTTTGTTCTGTATAAAAGGAAAAAGAATAGCAAAAGTGTACGAGGACGGGGTCCGGTTAGAAAAGAAGGTGCTATGAGTGGGATGTGTCGTGGATTGGAAGGGACGATCATTTTACACTGCATTTTCGAATGTGTCACAAACAAGTTATTTTATTTTTGAACAATATAATTAGAAAATACTTAAACTTATCAATTAGTGCATTTTATTATACCAGCATTTATTTCATCTGAGTATATATGTTATCTACATATGCAAGAAAATATAGAAAGCTAAGAACAAAAAAAGCAAAGATTGTAAAGAGCTGGACATAGTTTTTTTTCTTAAAAGAAAACGATTCACCTTATTACTTGTTTTGTGTCGTCCCCGTGGAAGAAAACAAATTTCAATTTTAAAACTTAGCCCACGAAGTAATCATATAGCAAATCAGTATCATTCGAACATGCTTCATCAACTTTAATTACTATTATCTTAATTTAACATATATTTAAACCACAAAAACATTAGTAAAGTACAATTTACGATGAAATTTGTTTAATATTAATACGAATACGTATAACGCATGTAAAGTATATCATTAGTATTATAATAAGTTAATTCTTTTGATTATTATTATGCTAAGATAAGGGTTGGGGCACACTAAACTTATCCAATGGTTTAGGATTTATGATTTAGGGTTTTAGTTTTTTGTTGGCGGTGTTAAAATATTTTTTTTAATTCTTTTTTTGCAACTATTACTATTTTTTATTTTTATTTTTTATTTTAAAATCATGATATGAATTGATAATACTTTGTTTCTTTTTTAAAAGAATACTAAATATGAAACAATTAATTCCTATTGGTCAGTGGACATTAAATATAAATAGAAATTCCTTCTTTTAACTAACTGTTTTAAAATACTTTTAGGTAGAAATCACATGCGAAAGACTGACTAAATTAAATACTTCTCTACCACAACTTAATAAAACTGTTACATGTTTCTTTATTAACCGAAAGCATTATCGTTAATCGCTTACCTTTTTTTTTTTTTTTTTGTCGTCTATCCATTTAAGCTAGATTAAGTGGAGAGCAGACGAGTTGATTCTCCGAGGAGCATCTCCATCTGTCCGGGTCTGATCTATATGGGAGAAGATAAAACCTCTGGTCCTTGCATCTTTTGCTAATCCATCTGCCCGGCCATTTCGGCTTCGAGGAATATGAGACAGTCTCACATCCTCGAAGTCTTCCTGTAACCTCTGGAACACCTCGATCTCTGTCGCGAAAGCTGGCCAGTCCATCGGGTTTGTAGTCATATCCACTAAGTCCATGCAGTCCGTCTCAAACCGTACTGCAGTGATCCCTTTGTCTCTCATACATGAGGCTGCCCAAAGTAGCCCTTCCATCTCAGCGTGCAAAGCTGAGAGGTTCCTGTTACACGCGCGTAACCCGAAGTATTCTAATCCCATCTGATCCTTAAGACTCCACCCTAAGCCACTGACACTGCCATTATTGATCCATGATGCATCAATTTGACAAGTAGGGATTCGGAGTATCCAAGGGGATGTTGTCTCAATCTCTGTAGTGGACGGATCGTCCTGATCCTCATTTGCTTCCTCATTTTCGTTAGCCTTCCTCCAACATTCTGCCTCAAGATATTAAAAATATTAAAAATATATATCAATGTATGTATGTACGTACACGTTTGATTGACGTTGACTTCCTGAGTTGTCCGAAAAATAAGCCATTGTATTTCTTAGGATAGTCATTAAGCTTCTCCATATATCAAGTACGAATTAACGTGGTAGATCCAATAATTATCAACTAAGATGGATGCACTAATAACAATTAGTTTGATTAGCTTATGAAAAGGAAACGATAAACGTGAAACAAATTGGGGAACATAGAATGATTTCAAAGCATGATCGAGTAGTGAAAGTTAATAAATTACTTTTGGGGAAATAAAAGACAAGTTAGAGATTTCAACAATGAAGACAATCAAAGTATGTGAATAAACTCTTTTAAAAGTTAAAATTGCCATAGTATCAAGGTAATGGCTTGCAACATAATTAATATCTGTTCATGAGGAGTGTCTCAGTGTTGGTGTTGGGTCAAATTATGTGACTGAGCCTTTTAGCCGCATTGCTTGACTATTCATTCTCTATAATCTTTCTTTTAGCCATTTTTGATTCACATCGCACCGTTAAGGCGTTCACATACAAAGCGAATCCTATGTATATCCCTAGGGTTTACTTTTCTGGTCCCTTTGCCCTAGATTTTCTCTTGAAGTTTGACAAACCGTGCCTTCATTTTAAGTGTATGCGTTACAATTATTGTTTACACAATCATATCTAAAGATAGCAATATGTACTTTTAGTTTTAAGTTTTGAAATTTTTTGTACTAGCATAGATTATCTTTCTTATATATTTAGACTCTAGTCCTTTTCAGCAAAAAAAAAAATGTACACATATTTGAGGAACGTTAAACGGTCAGAAGCTTTTGTGATCATATTTCTTCAAAAATCCAAAGTTCTCAAAGTAATGTAAATGACAACTTCGATATTTAATTCTTTTTAGAAAGATCTATGTATATAGTATAAAACATGTAATGTTATATATTTTTCTAATTACTCATACTGAATAACTGCTAATTCCAGAACAGTTTAGTGTATAGTACCTAATATATAATTAGACTAGTTGAAAACATATATATATATATATATATATATATATAAATATAATAGTATTCACGAATATAAAATTTTGAAAAGAAAAGCTGTAATGGACCCAAGTATCAACACTGGATTTGCTGTAATAAATCAACGATTTATAATTTTTTTGTGTTATGAAATACACGTACAACTTTTGTTTTTACAAGTTATGGCCGATGATCAAGGTTTGTAACCGATTGTCTTGTACATATTAATTAGTGTTCTGGTTGTGTCACAATTTGATTTCACATTCATGAAATCGTGTGTAAAGCTGTGTAAATGATAAAAAGAAGAAAAAAAGTAACGAGTGATCTGAAATTCTGAATGGTCTGAATCAGGTAAAAACAAAATCAGGAGAAAACAAATGGAATTGAACTAGTGAAAATACGAAATAGTAATTAGAAAAAATCGTTTTTCCACTTATGTCTGAATCTAAAAACAAGATGCAAGTTATACTTTTGTTTTATTAATTTTAGTGCTTTGGTATATTCACTACTCCCTCCGTATCAGTTTAACTCGTGTTTAAAAATATTCTATATGAAATTTAATGTCATTTGAAATTTTAACCAATTATAAAATATTGTATTTTAAATTAATTTTATTTAATGTTATTTTATGTAACCAAAGCTAATCACATAAAAGTTTGTATTTTTTTTTAATATTCGTGCAAAAACCTTAAACGTCTCTTAAAATGATTCAAAGGGAGTATTAGTTTTTTAAAGCTTGACCATTTTTTTAAAAACAGTATGAAATATTTTTTATAATAACTAAATCTAGTTTTTGTCAAATTACTGATACATGTGTTTAATTCTTTTTTTTTTTTTGCTAAGGTATAAACAAACTTATAAATAAATGTCATTTTCTCCAATTTTGAGTGAGAATATTTGCTAAAATAATTCATACTTTTGTGTATTCAATTTCTTTACTATTTTGTTTATTTTTTATATTCATTAGATAACCACCCATCGAAAGCTTAATTGAAAAAAAAAAACTATTTCCCCACAAAGCTACGTTAGGTAAAAAAAAACTCACATGGTTAACTAGTAGGGTTTATTTGCTAAATAACCAAAAAAATCAGGGAAATTAGATTTTTAGAGAGAGAGAGTAGAGAGATATGAAAATAAAGTAAGAGAGAGAAAGTGTTTTTAGTTAGTTAATGAATTTTAGTTTTTGTTGTGTATAGTGAATGCAATTTCCCTAATAAAAGTAAGACCTACCAAGTTAATTATTCATGAATAAAAATAAATAATAATTAATAAAAAGAGTTAAATATACAGTAATATACATTGTTTGTTGCCAACAACTATATTCCCGTCTGGCACTTCCACCTAAGTAAATACCCAATGTTTACCCATAGGAAAATAATAAGACACGTGGCAGTGAGTAACATTTGGCTGATAAGACCCTCTCTTTCTTTCTTCTTCTTCCTCCTCCTCACTCTCAGCTCACGAGAGAAGAAGAAACAAAGCGTGCTTCTTCTCTCTCTCTCTTTCATCATTCTCTCTCGCTCTTCACCCGAAACTCCAACACTATCATTACCTCCTTCCTCTATATAAACTCAAAAAATCTCATGGATCCTTGGGATAACAACACTATAGACCACCAGTACCGCCGCCGCGACCACCGCCATCCTTCCTTCTCCTCCTCTCTCCTCGACCAAATCTACCGCTCCACCGACGACTCCTCCGACGTCTCCATGAGGAAGAAACAGAGCCGCGCCGCCTCTCTCGACGAGAATCGCGTCTGCCTCGAGAAAATCCTCCTTAACCGCCGCAAAACCGCCGCCGATTTCGCCGTTAACCGCCGCAAAACCGCCGAAATAAACATCGTCGAGCCAGTTTTCTTCAAGCACTCAAGCTCCAGCTCCTCCGACTCGAGCGGATTCTCCTCCTCCGAGTCAGACTCCTTCTACAAACGAACTCGCTCGTCTCGCTCTCCGCCGGTGATTCATCACCATCCTAAGCCGATTCGAACCGCCGTGGAGAGACTCGAGCGACCTAACAATAAAGTGAAATCGAAGGCGTTGAAGATGTACAGCGATTTGAAGAAAGTGAAGCAGCCGATCTCTCCCGGCGGACGCCTCGCCACGTTCCTTAACTCTCTCTTCACAGGAAACACGAAGAAACCGAATAAAACCGTTTCCACCGCCACGTCATCACACACCACTTGCTCGTCAGCGTCTTCCTTCTCCAGATCTTGTTTGAGCAAAACGACGTCGTCCAGCGAAAAATCGAAACGGTCTGTTCGTTTCTGCCCCGTCAACGTCATCCTCGACGAAGACTCCAAGCAACGAGAGTCCATTCGCCACCATCAAAGCCGAGTTATGGAGGAGAATCGTCGCGTGATTGAGGCCGCCAAGGAGCTTATCAGAACTTACCGGGAGAATAAAGACGTCGAAGAAGAAGACGACGACGATGACGATGATGCTGCGAGTTGCGCGAGCTCTGACCTGTTTGAATTGGATAATCTATCGTCCATAGGGATCGAAAGGTATCGCGAAGAGCTTCCCGTCTACGAAACAACTCGTTTGACCACGAATCGTATTATCTCCAGATGAATTAATTGTTTTAGTTTCTAATATAAATAATTACTTACTTTGGTTTGGGGTGGATTAATTAATTTTGGATCAATACAGTTTTATCATGAGTGAGGTTAATTATATATAAATGTAAGTGTTTCCACAAAATGAGTTTACTACTAGTACTTAGGTTGATCAGCTCGTAGTTATAATTTGGATTAATTAATGACTAAATTAGCCAGAACTTTGATATCAAGAAGTGCCTGAGATGAAGATCATAGATCTTTGGAGATGAGTTGAAAAGCATGAAAATAGGAAACACAGATTTTTCTACCCTTTGTCAATAATTTAGATAGCAAATAGAGGTCGATGTTATTTACTGTCACTTGTTGGGATCAGTGCCGTGCGAAGGTTTTCGGAGGCCCGAGGCGAGTTCAAAAATATAATTTACATGATATATTTTCAATAATATATATATATATATATATAACACTCAAAAGTTTTGACTTATTACGTAAACGTTTTCTAAATTTTCTTCACCAAAATTTTATAAATAAAATTTTTAAATCATGAACAAAAAGTATGAATTTGTAATATAAATACAAGGATATAAATTTTTGAATGAAATGTTAGTAGCTGTCAAAAATGTAAATCTTAGCATTTAAATTAACTATAATAAACTATATATTGAAAATATTATATTTTCTTTATCAAATTTTCATAAATATATAAAATAAATCTAGCTCATAGCATATAAAAGAAAAGACCAATGTGATCAAATATTTACAGTTTTTTAGAAGTAGAATCTTTATAGTTTTATTTAAAATATAGCAAAAATGATTACAAACCTAGTTACTTTAAATAGAATTCAAATTTAAATTCAAATAAAAATAAAAATCTAACTAATAGAATATGTTAACTACCATGAAAAAATATTTTTGTTTTTGTAATTTGGGGCCCTAAAATTTCTACAAAATTTGGGGGCCCTAGGCGAATGCCTTTTTCAAAAGCCTCTAAGCACGGCTCTGGTTGGGATCCACTCATAAAAATAAAATTTATTATGGTTTACTTTATCACTGGTTTGTATTTTCAACACTTTGGAGCAAATAACTACGACTCTACTCATTTAGTTTAATTACCAATCAATTATGGAGTCTTTGAATATGAGTCAAACGCAATGAAAATTAGATCCAATTTTCTTTACTAGCTAGTAAATTGTTTGATGGTTTTATGTTCTAATAATATACTGTATCCTATAACAAAAATAATTAATTTTTCAAAATTTAAATTCACTAACCAGTAGTTGACCAAAAAAATTCACTATTCTCTCTATTTCGTATTAAATGTTATTTTAAGTTTTCAAATTTGTTTTATTATAAATGTTATTTTACATTTTCGATATAAGTATTAAATAAATTTCTAGTTTTTTTATTTTTAGTTTTAATTCATAAATTAATAAAATTAAACAAAACGGTATACTAAATAGAGATAAATATAAAAAAAATATCAGTTTTCTTCATAATATATGTGCAAAAATCTATTTTTATTATAAGATGGAGGAAGTAACTAGTAACCGCACTTCACAATCTCTCCCAAGGAATTCACTTACCAATGCTTCAGTTGTTTTACTTTCGTGAAACTACTTTAAATTTAAAATAAATTAATGAGAAAAGTAATTATTTGAGTTGATTTTACTGAATATTAATCATGATAAATAAGATAGGGGACAAGAGTGACAGAGACATGGTCTCAAATGTCATGGACAAGAGTATCCAATAATTTGATTCTATTTTACCACAATTTGTTAGTTAAATTGAATTGTTTTTGTCCCAAGTGCGACTTTAATGAAGATTACAATTATATTAGACGCATGTAATTCTCGTATGTATATGTAAGTTAAACAAACTAAGTTAATTTAATAAGTTAAACTCCTTTCCATAATATCTGAAAAAACTAATCTACCATGTATGTTAAAAATTCAAAATGAGTACTATGCATCTTATAGCAATAGTTCTTAGTTCTTACCACGTAAGTCGGACGCCGAATATGAATTCATCGTACATGTATAGAAACAAATAAGGTTTATTAATAGCTTAATCATAGCCTAATGATACGAGACACTGATAAAGCATTTAAAACATTATTAATTTAATAAGTACACTTTCTTAAAGTATAAAAACAAATAAGAAGAAAAAAAGGGATAATCTGTAGCCACTAAAAAATCCTATACAAAGGGAGCATAAGACACACTAGCAAGAGCACATTTTCAAAAGAGAAAAAGACCAAAATAGCACTAAATCAAGTTTTTGTTCCCAAACTAGCACTCAAGATCAAAAGTCACAAAAATAGCACTCAAGGGGTGGGGTTTAAGGTTTAGAATTTCGTGACAAAAAAAAAAACGGTTTAGAGTTTAGGTTTTAGGGTTTAGAGTTGAGAAATGAGGTTTTGGGGATAAGATTTCAAATTTTAAAAAATAAAAAAATTTAAATTTTTCAAAAGATAAAATGCTATTTTGGTCATTTTAGTTTTTGAGTGCTATTTTTGTGATATAAACTTAGAAATGTGCTATTTTGGAGATTTGCCCTTTTCAAAAACGATTACTATAAATAAATAATCAGTTGTAGTATTCGGATTCGTAGTATTCACAGTATATAATAGGCGCCTTTAAGTTATGCAATACAGCCTAATATAATTAGATTGACATCACTCAACATATATACCAATGCAGTGACGTAATTAACAACGCAAACCCAAGTAGTTTTATTTGGTATAATTTAGATTTTTGGTCATGAAATTCATGTTTATCTAAGTGTGGCATACATGCAAAATCTCGCTTATGCTAACCAAATTAAATAGAATATGTGATCCGTTATGTCAATAAAATTAGAGAGCTAACACTCCAAACAATATAATATGTTGAAAATATAATCAAGATGAGAATTTGTATGTCGTTCTACAGTTTGCAGGTGGACCGTTATAAGCAAGAAGTTGGTGATCATATCAATCAATAAAAGCAATTGGACAGCAACATATCATACGTAAAACTACACCACAAGTTTACGTATATTTAATAAAAGAGGACTCTAGGGGCAAACCATGTCCCAGAACAACCATGCATGCACGACACGAGTCGTCATTCTCATGCACTTACTGTGCCTTAAGTCCTTAACCCATCAGAATGCACGCGATGAAATGGTTTTGATACACATCTTGCCGATTTATTCAGACTTAAAAAAAAACAATATAGGATTTTGATTCTCATAAACATTTGTACATATATTAGACAAGGTAGATTTAAAAATTTCGGGACGAGACACAAAGCTTCCAATATAGGTAGGTTACGTTTGCTTTTGTTGTACGCTAAATTACGGTGCTATTTTGGAGTTGGATCGATTACTTATCGGATGGTTCATTTATATTATATTTTTTCCATTTATATTAATTAAATTTAACATTTTAACATATCAGTAAAAATAACAGTTTTAGCAATATAAGATTTTAACTCTCTCTAGAAACTCTCTAACTTCTCTCTTAAAACAAAGTTCATCCTCCTTGCCGGTGTGTGTTTTTTCCGGCGGTGGTGCGCCACCAGTGCCACCGTCGGAATAGCTTTGGATTTTTGTTTTGTTTTTGCGTTTTAAGTGTCTATTTAGTTCCCTCTCCAACATCGGTGACAATCGTTTTGCATCGTCTGGTTGGTTTTTGACTCTGGTGTCATCACTTTATACTCCAGTGAGGGCATCCGGCTCTTGACTCTGATTTCAACCTTTCTTCAAGGTGAAGTCGGCTTTTCCGATTGATTCCAAATCAATGGGATGTCTCTGTTTTTAAGTCTTGGTGGTTTGGTGTTGCGGATGAGATCTCGACTTCGGTCGAGCGAAGCTCTCTGTTGTAAGGTGGTTCCGATGTGTGTGAAGACCTTCTCTGGAATTATGGTTGTGATATGGATGAGATCTCGATTAGGGACGATTGACGTTCTTCGATCGATGGATCTGATGCAAAGAAGGTGTGGGCTTCACAGCTGGTGGTTTCTTTGGGTGTGGTACTGTTCCCGGTTAGGTTCCGGTGGGTTGCCGTGTTTCCGGCGACGACATGCAATTTGATGAAGGCGGTGGAGACTTCCCAACACGTGACCTTTTGTCCTCGTGGTAGGGACGTGTTGTTTTCTCTTGTGCTGTGGGTTTACTTAGGCCATTGTTGGGCTTTGTTCGTTTTTTTTGGTTTATGTCGTAGGGTTGTATGTTGGTTGAATGTCTTTTATGTGGGCTTTTTATATATGTAAAAGTACTATCAATAAATATCAGTGAAAAAAAAAAAAAAAAAAAAAAAAACAGTTTTAGCAATATATAGTTACCTGTTTTGTTTTTGTATCATCAAAAAAGTTATGGAGTCTTATAAATCTACATACTATCAATTTTGTTACAAGCGTCATTGGTTATAGCACCTTTAAATTTTGAATAAGTACTTATATAATTAGCATCTTTGAGTTTGGATTGGTGCCACAACCATAACAGTAAGTGATCATCAACACATTCATACCAGAATGCTACAATGCCACATATCCTGGTTGTAATTTATTTCTCCTACAATTTCGAGATTAAATGAGGTAGAATAATTTTGGAAAAATCTTTATCATACCAATAGAAATCTTTATTATACCAATAGAGTTGAAACACTCAACAATCAATATTAATGGTGAACAAAAACACGGAAAATAACTCATGTGTTACGTTTCTGTCAAGCTATTTTCAGTTTCAAATACAACAAATTTGCGTCTTAAATGATATGGTCTGCGTGTATTACGATTTACGAACATAACATCTGATATAGCGATGGTTTCTGAATGAACAAAAGTCTGATATTTCTGGAAAAACAAAATGAAAGAGACAGAGTAAGAGTTTTCAATTTAAGAGGGCAACGTGGATAGGTAGCTACATACAGAGACCAAAACAAGTGGATATGACTTTTGCCCGAACACGACGGGTGGCCTCTTATGTCTACTGGTTGTCGCGCGTGCACACGTGTGAACCCTTCTTTTTCGATCCCTATAATAATCTTCTTCTTCACCTCACCTGTGCGCCCCAGTAATAGGCTGTGAAATTTTAAGGTGTGATTACAAATGTGCTACATTAATTTTTGAGAAATAACATGTCAAATTAATTATTGAGAAAATCTCAGTTAATTTTGTTTCAAAATTAACCATAAGAAATTTCAGAATTTAAAAACAAACATAAATTCATAGCATTATATTTGGACTTTATGTTTCACCGAAATACGTTTTTTAGTTTTTTTATAAACTCTAAAGTATTTATTTCGATATAATTAATATTTTCTGTTGTGCTTATAATAATTTTTATGATAGTCTTACTTATTTCATCTTTTAAACTCATCTCATATATAGAGACATATTTAATTTAAATATAAATTCAAGGAATCCTTCTTCATTTGGGATAAATAAATAATATGAACAAAGCTAAAATAAAATATTGAAAAATGCATATAATTGAGTTGTTACTTGTCACCGTAAGTATTTTATTTGATGAATGAAATTAAATATGTTTTTTTTGTCGTAATTCAACAGTTTGAAGTTACAATATATTTTGATGTAAACGCTATATTTGAAAAACCAACAACAAAAACTTGCTTTAATAATTGCGATAACAGTATTACAAATAGAAATGTTGAGTTTACCAAAGAAAAATAGAAATGTTGAATGATATTTTTGTAAAAGAAAAAGGGGCAAATGTGAAATATGCTAAACCCGAAAAAAACAAAGTAAAAAGAAGAATGTTTTGTTGGATGCCCAAGACGATGATTGTCACTGACGTGCAGCTTTTGTCTGAAAGATGATACAGCGTCGTATCAGCACCACTTCGTTTCACATTCCAGTAGAAAGATTCTTCCATTAATCCCAATATTTTTGTAATTTTTTGTTAACTTTCCCAAGTGTAAAAGTCATGAGATCGGACAAAAAGAGAGTTGCGAGATAAATTAGTGCCAGTACTCGTATGTGTACTTTATTAGGGTTCTTGTTCCACGTATGAAATAAAACAAAATGTCCTCTAATTCAAATTAGTGCTGCATTTACAAGGATACCGAGAAAACATTGGTTAAATCAATCATATGCATCAACTTTTGGATAAATTAGGAACAAATAATAGTTGTTGTTTGTTGGTCGATCAGTCCAAATTCATCTTTTTGATAAATCAGTCCAAATTCATCTTTTTGGTAAATCAGTCCAAATTCATCTTTATCTGTTTAATTAATATTAAATTTGTCTTTTCTCATAGGCCACAAGTAAAATGGAGACAAAGAAAATAATGTTCCAAGTACACACAAATATTTGTTTTCAACTATTCTTTTTAATAGTATTATAGTTATGGTCAAAGATAATTTAATCGACAACAACTCTGCTAGTAAGAGTAAGGTGCACATTTCGGTTTAATTTTGTATTCGGTTCGATTTGGTTTATTTGGATTTAAATTTTTTAAACCAAAATCAATCTAAATTAGTTTGGTTTGGTTGTATGTACGGTTTAGTACAGTTTTAATACAATTTGGTTTGTATTCAGTTTGGTTTTAGTTCATTTTTTTAATTTGTATATGTTCAGTTCAATCGAGTCAATTTTTTAGTATTTTTTTCTATTTCGGTTACAATATTAAAACATAAAATAAATCAACACTTAATCATTATCTTCTTCATATTTAAACATAAAGCCAAAAAATCTCAATAAAAATATAAAAGATGTAATTCAATAATTTTATATTATTATTATTTTTAAACCTAAGATAAATATAATAGTTAATTTTTTGGTTTTGATGTTAATGTAAGAGATTCATATTTTTATTTTAGTTTTTAGTTTTTTTCTACTATTCATTGAGAAGTAAAATATATAAATTATGCTTGATTTTTTAAATGATTAAATATCTTAAATCTTAATATTATTAGTGTATTTATTTAATTTAATTTTTTTAAATTTGACTTTTAGGTTCTGTTTAAAACCGAGAAAAAAATATTTGAGTTGATAAAAATTTTAACCAAACAGTTTCGACATTTACTTTAGTTTAGCTCGGTTGGGTTGGTTTGTTTTGTTTTTTGTTTTTACCCATCCCTAAGCAATAGCAATAGTCGAGCTTTTTACAGCAATTGCAGCACAAAAATTTCATCATTTTTATCGACTAATATTTACCATGTTAAAATGACTAAATCCAAAAGTTATTTTTTAGAAATAGGTAAAAAAAAATTTAGTTGGCCAAAAAGAAGAAAATTTTGAGAAGTTACTTGACATAAATTATGTTGGATACTGATTTTAAAAAAATACAATCAATCAAAAACACTCTAACATTTGGATTTAAAATTTAGTGATTATGGTTTAAGGTTTAGGATTTAGGAGTGTGGTGGGTTTATAAACTTCTATAACTAATTCTTGCATAAATGATTTAAAAGGGTTAATCTGTCTGTTTTTCTAATAAACTTGATGAATTTATGAAATTGATTATCATTTAAATGTAAATTTAAAAAATGAAATCAAATTTGAGGTAAAGTTGGAATTTTCCTAAAAAAAATATTATAGGATAAGATTAAACATTTTTGTTACAAAATTTCACATCAGATAAAATTTTCCAAAATAACACTAATCAAAAGTTTATTTTAATAAATTTTATATTTGAGTTTATGATTATTATATAATTTTTAGTATTTAAAGGACGAAGTTAAAATAAAAGCTTAGAATTTGAAATAATTTAATCATTTTATTCTTTAATTAATGTTATTTTAAAGATTTTTCTTATGTGCTATTTTTTAATAATTTTTGTTATCAAGTGACGAGGATAAAGTTGATCTTTAAGTGTGAAACAAATAAATTCATGCAAATTGGACTATAACCAATTAGCGATGTGGTTTAAAATCGGGTCAGGTCCAGTAACCGAACTTCGGTTCAATGTTTGTTACAGTTTAAATTTATTTAATTCGTTTAAAAGCCCAATGTTTAATTGGGCTTTTAAAGCCCAAAATATAATCGTCAATCGCAGACGTGAACGAAAGAGTAACGTCTTCCTTCTTCAGCTCTCTCTCTCTCTCTCCTTGGAATCATTCATCAATGGCGGAGACAGAGTCACCGAGCTCTGTTCGTAAAGGCGAGTTTTTGATTCATCCAATCAAATTCAAACAACCGAATCAATCTTTGAACCGATTCAATTTCATCTATTTCCAGTTTTGATTTTCTCGTATGATTTCAATTTTGATTGATTTATAGGGTTTCTGTGTATATGACAGTTGTTGTTCATCTGAGAGCTACTGGAGGCGCTCCTATTCTCAAACAATCTAAATTCAAGGTATTTTTAGGGATTTTAGGTTTGGGGTTTGATCGATTTTTCTAGAAAAGAGATGATCTTTATTGATTGATAAGTTTCGTTGTCGTGTAAACAGATCCCAGGAACTGATAAATTTGCTAAAGTGATTGACTTTTTAAGAAGACAGCTTCATTCTGACTCATTGGTAATAAAACACAGCTTCTACTTCTTCTATGTGTGTATGTATGGATCTTTTGAGTTTTACTGTAACCTGTTTTCTTTGCTTGTTTAAGTTTGTCTATGTGAACAGTGCTTTCTCTCCAAACCCTGATGAATCTGTAAACGATTTGTACAATGTAAGTGTTTTCACTTCGCACCCTTTGAAATGATATGCCTATTTGCTTATGTTATGTAGTTGTGGTTTTGGTATATGCAGAACTTTGGCTTTGATGGTAAACTGGTGGTTAACTATGCTTTTTCAATGGCGTGGGGCTAAGGCCGTATACTACTTACTACAGTCTAAAGTGTTATCATGCCGTGTAAGCACATTTTTCATGTTGTTAACTCTCGGCTTTAACTTAGCATTCTGGCTCTTCAATTGTAGAAGTTTATCCACCAAGATCTAATACACATCTATCATAATTGATGATGAGTGAAGTGATATATGAGCTTGAAGGTTTGAGTTTTTTCGTTTCAGGGTCTTGCTGGATGCTCTGATGACTCTCAGATGGAAGTTTCTGTACATAATCTAGCAATGGACTTGATATTTTTCATTCTACATACATGTAAATAAAGACCACATCAAAGTTCTAAAAACTAATCTTCAATTCTCGTCTTTGTATTTTTGTTGGGCACTTGGGTTTGTGTTTGAGATTCAGAATCAGGAAACAGAGGGAGTATAATGCAATGAACTTGACATTGATATAGTTAAGAGTATAATTAGGAAACGATGATGAAAATGGTTGTTTCTTAGAATGAAAAAAGAATCTGAGATCCGTTTATATTTAAATGGTATTCAGAAGTAGTTTAAAGAAATAATACCGTCATAATTAGCCTATGGAATTTAGAATTAGAATGCTAGACCAGACAAAATCTATAGCGTTCAAGAATGATAAAGTTGGTTCTCATTACTTAATGAATTAATGAACAAAACAAGATCGAATAAAAGTGTATCTCTTTATAGTATTTATTTATATACGGTGAGAATGTGTCTAATCGTAAATGAGCTGAAGTTATCACCTTCTTCTCACTTTATGAATGACATTATTATGTATTTATGTTATGGATTCCTGTGTTTCATCCGTTATGATCTTTAAAACTTTTGAATGTTGAGGTGAGTTAATTATCTCGTACCAGCATCAATTATGATATTTAAAGTTGTTTGACTATGAGATTTTTTCTGGAATGTTAATAATTTCTCCCTAGTTTTCTCCTTCAATATAGTGAGATTAAAATGTAAGTGGTGAATTAATTGTCCACTAGATCCATTCAATATAGTGAGGTGGATTCTGGTGTGATTGAAGTTAACTGGTATGATTTGCCTTAGTTCAATGGATTATGGATTTCTACTATCAACACAAATTGCATAATATGTTATCAAAGATAATGTAACAGAAAAAAAGACAGTTCAAAATAAACACTTTTAAAAAATTTCGAAATTATTTTACAGTATTTATATGCTTGAGAAACAATATATTCAGAAATTGCTAGGTATTATTTATATAGAGTATGTTTTTCAATTCAATGTTCCTTTAAATTTTCCATAATAATAACCCAACCAAAGTTATAACTAATGTTTACTATTGGGAGTACAACAACAAAGATATTCAGAACCATCGGGACTGAGCATGCATAAACCAAGAGTTCCATGTGGGAACTCGGGCGGTCCACATCGACTCTTACATTCGTAGCTGAACCTGCACGAGCCTCTGTAGACACACTCGTCTTCATATCCGATTTGTTTTGTGTTCAAGTTCAATGCTATCATTTGCAAAACCAACAACCAATATTATTATTTTGATACGTTTTCACGAAATAACATAATTGTTTTTAGACAATGTTTGCCATTTTATTTTAAATATCGTGAGACTCGGACCCGAAGACAATGTTTGCTTATTTTTCTTGATGTTCTTTATATCAAGAAAAAAACTTGTGCTGGAAACGTGTGTGGCAAATATTCAAGAGATAAATGGTGTTGGACTGAAAATAAGAAGAATAAAAAGGTTTACCCTTTGATTGAGAAGCATACAGGAGAAAACATGAGATGAAAAGGGCAGCAAGTTGAAACTTTGACATAGCTATACTCCTATTCTTTGAATGGTATAGGTTTTGTTGTTACAAGTTTTAGATGTTAGATGTTAAATGTTAAATGAAAGCAGCACATGCCTATATATATATATACACACATATATGTAAGTAGTTGACCTGAAATCTTAACATTAACCAAAAAGTTGTAAAGAAAACATTAAGCAAAAAAAGAAATTGTTGACCTTAGAAAATATATAAAGGAATAATAATTCTAATCTGGAAAGGATTCAAGGTGAGATCTTTTGCAAAAGAAAGAATTGGCAAATTAAGACACATTCAACTTCCAATCTAACTTCTTGGTCATGTAAATTTGACATATCTTGGCCTTTATAAATGGGAAATAATTTTATAGATATTTAAAATTACGAAAAAATAAAACGATTATACACTATTATAAATATTCAAAATACAAAATTAGTTTTATAATATTGTATAATCGTTTTACCAAAAAAAAAAAAAACCCGCAACCTATGGCTATGGCTATGGCTATGGCTACCTCGTCCACATACAACAAACAGTCCAATGTATATCATTGATTTTTTTTTTCGTACTTTGACTGTTATTCCTCTTTTGATTTTCAGAAAATAAAATACTTTTTTGTTTCACTAAATATGTGTGTTGCCACTTGCCAACATATGGGTTTAGCTTTAATTATTTTATTAAAAGAGAAGATGTTACAAGTTTTGTTATTCTGATTACCAAACAAAAAAAAAAGGTTTGGATACTCTCTATTATAAATCGTTATCATCATCATTAATCAGGGGCTCGGTTCATTTTCAACTTAAAAAGGAGATTACATATTACTTACTATATATCTATTAATCGTTAATAGTACTTACTAACCATATTTAGCTCTAAGAAACAAGTCTGTTATTCTTCTCTCTGTCTTTTCCCGGGAAATAATATTAACCCTCTTCTCTCTCTCTATGTCAAATCGGAAACAGAGAAAGGTTGTTCCTTTGATGCCACATTTGGATTTAATATCGTGAAGATGTGTTTTCTGAATCCTCTTCACATTTTGATTTTCGCCTTATCTTTCACCATCCATTGTTTCCTCCTCGTCAAATCTCAAGAACCGCCTCTCTTTACAAAATCTTCTCTACCTCCTCCACCACCACCATCGCCTCCACTTGACAATGTGACAGACAGTCCTGCACCTTCTTCAGTCTCGGAGGTAATTGCGCCTCTGTCTTCGCCACCACGGCGGCGGAGGCCAAAGTCAGAACCTTTTCCACCGCCTCCTGAGCCACGGCGGGTTGGGGGGTCTCCGGAGAAGAATAAGAGAGGTGGATTAAACAAAGGGGAGACTGTGGGACTGGTCTTTGTTGGGTTAATAGCAATGTTGCAGGTGTTGGTTGTTGTCTTCATGGTTCTCAAGAGAAGGCAACTTCTCAGACAGAAAGAAACTCAATGATAGTTGCTTAACTAACTAACACTTTCCGCATTAACAACATAACTTCTTTTGTTTTTCTAAGTCATGTAACAAAAATGTTGATTAGAGTAAATATTATTATAGAGAGTGTTTTAGGTGGAAAGAAAATGCAAAGTGTTTAACTCATAATGTGTAGAATTGATTTCTTTCTTTCTTTCAAGATGAAACTGATTTGGCTTAGTGGATCATAAAGACTTATACTTTTTGCAATCTTTGGATATGATGTGTTCCTAGGTGCATTCTTATGAAATGATGATGATTCATACAGCATTAGTAGAGGCAATACGAATCCTGACCGTCAAAGCCACTTTCTTTTCTCTGTTTCTCAAGGTTCAGGAAGAAAGAAGATAAGAGACTTTGAACACAGAAGATAATAACCAGACATGACCTTCTTAGTTAGAGTCTGGTCTGGCTTAAGATTCTAATGTGAATATAGGTTTCTTGGACAGCTGATTAATTAAGGAGCTGTAAAGCATCTTCATTGAGGTTGATCTATTTCGCTGATAATGTGATGCAATTCATGAGCTTCAAACAAGGCCTATAAACTTGAAGTTTGCAAGTAAGATAGTTGGCTGGCTTGAGCTTGGTTATACCCCGGCATGCTGAGGAGGGAGATGACAGAGTTGTTGCCAGACATGGTCGGCAGCTGTATGTTCAGAGAGTAACAAAAGAAGAATCAACGGTCTCTTGAAGGTTTTAACTTTTATTGATTCATAAAACTCAAAATATTATTTCGATTTAACAAAATAAACAATGGGGTTGTTTACCCATCCTCCATGATCAATTAGAACCCTCCATATTTATTGGTACAAAAAAAACCCAAAGAAAATAAATTGGTACAGTGTGTTTAAACCAGAGAAATGAGAGATCATAGACTCCTATGACTATGAGCTTTGACGTGTTCTGGTCATTGTGTGATTTTTCTCTCTCTCTTAAAGCAACATCGATTCAGGGTTCTCGATGTAGCCTTTGAATGCTTTCAACCATTCAGCTCCAATGGCACCTGCAGATAGCAGAATATTCGACTGAGTTTAACAGTTTTATGATGAATGTATGATGGTAGAAAACCTGACTTACCATCTACTACGCGATGGTCACAGCTCAGTGTTACAGGCATGTAAGAAGCAAAGTTATATTCATCTGGACCGTTACCAGGAACAACTCTCTTCTCAGCTGTTTTTATTAAGATTTAGACACATAACACGAATCAGTTCTTGGATATTTGTGAAGATAGTAATGAGAGAGAGAGCTTACCAGATCCAACAGCTAGAATGGCGGCTTGAGGGGGATTTACCACTGCACAAAACTGCTTGATTCCAAAAGGTCCTCCCAAGTTAGACACTGTAAATGTTCCTCCCTGAGAATGAAGACTTTATTATCAGCTGATTTTTTCAGAAAAACGGATATGATCAAAAGTGAGTGAGTGAACTCTCTCACCTCATAATCTTCCGGCTTTAAGCTGTTCTCTTTTGCTTTTTGAGCCAACAACCGAACTTCTTCTCCAATTGTGGACAGACCTTTCTTGTCTGCGTCCTGTAATAAAGCAATTGATATAGTTCAGCAATCCGAAATTTGTGCAGACAAATTAATTATTGAATGCTGTTTTGCAGACACACATTAACCACAGGAACATAGAGCCCATTTTCTGTCTGCACTGCGACGTTGATGTTTACGTTTTTAAACCTACATATAGAATGGTTAAGATGTTTGCCAAGCCAGAGATATTCAAAAGTTTGCAATCGATGTACTTACTGGCGGATGTAATCATCAGTCCATGAACTATTGCATTGAGGAACTTTTCTGAGAGCTAACGCAGCAGCCTGAAACAAATGCAGATTGTTAGTTATTTCAGAAGATCTGTTAGCTTAATTGCTAGTATACGCAAGTAAGATGTACCTTAACAACAAGATCGTTGACAGATATCCGTTTCCCACCAGAAGCCTCTTGGAATGAATTGAGCTGACTCCTCAAACTGCATATACAAAAAAACGCTTTGTCAAGCTTACTCATTGACAACGACTCAAATACATCATCGGAAACTTAATCTTTACCCCATAAGTTTGTCCACACATGCATCGACGGTTAAGTAATAGTGAGGAATAGTTTGCTTGGAGAATGCCAAACGTGAGGCTGTGACCTGTCAATTTTATACAGTCAAAAGAGGTTTCAGAATCCTTGATCCTCTTGAAATTTGGTTACAAACCGTGCAAGGATTAAAACAAAAAGCTTTACCTTTCGTATCTGGGAATGAGGGATGTCAACATAGTCCAAAGCTGGAACCTTAGAATCAGTGACCTTAGATTGCTTCGCAGTAGCTTCTTTACCACCTGAAGCTGCAACCATTAGAGGATAGATTAGGACAAAAGGAAGGGTGAAATAATGTAAACAGAGGCAAGAAAGGTGTGAAAGAAAAAGCAAGGGAAAGGAAGATCCAAGGAGTTACTAATACCCAAGTAATCCTCGATATCTGCCTTCACTATCCGTCCTTCAGGACCTGTGCCTTTGATGCTTGAAAGAGACACCTGATGTATTTTTAAAGGAAATGAGAAAATAAACTAGCATGAAAGCTAAAACAAAATAAATATCCAAGAACATTGTGAATACTAACATTGTTGTCTTCAGCCAACTTTCTTGCAAGAGGGCTAGCAAAAACACGATCTCCGGTGGGAGGTGGGCTAGGCTTGGACGTCTTCGGTTCCGGAGGCGATGCCTTCTCTTCCTTTGGCGGGGGAGGAGCTGCATCTGTTTTAGGAGGAGCTGCATCTGCTTTAGGAGGAGAGGCATCAGCAGTAGACGATGGGGTGTAATCTTTGAACTTTCCAATGTCCTCTTCATCTTCGACTGTAATAGCAATTACCTACTTGAAGGCACAAGATTGACACAGTTACAGTTCACATTTCCACAAATGGAGTCTGGATCCTAAAATATGTATCCGAGTCCCAAGGGAAACGACGATAATTACATAACTCTAGAGAAACCAGAAAAGTTTCACACCTCTCCGACTTGGATTTCTTTTGACCCCTCCGCCTTAACAATTTTGGCGAGAAAGCCCTCTTCCATGCATTCCATTTCAACGGTGGCTTTGTCCTACAGAACATGACTTAGTCAGAGTTGTTTCCCAAATAAATATAAGATACAAGAATACAAGATGAGAACAGTCTAGATTGACATTACAGTTTCAACTTCACAGAGTACTTCACCAGGAGCAACTTTATCACCTTCCTTTTTCAACCACTTGGCAATGTTACCCTGAGAATTGGAAAGGTAGCTTATTAGAACATAAAGACAAACGGACATAAGTTTTGATCAAGAGGTAGAATGGAGGTCCATGCCTCAGTCATTGTTGGCGAGAGAGAAGGCATCCCAATCTCTTGGTGAGGAGGCAGATCTGAAACACATTTTCAGAAAATTCTAGGTAAAATGAACCAATCTAGAGTATATACCATTAAGCATCTCAAGTCCGGCAATTTTTAAAGCACTACGTAACTCTCTGAGGAGGATTAAGCCCTTAAATCGTTATCAGGTTACATAATTAGCATAGGAGAAAAATCATGATATTTAAAATCGCATATGTAAAACCAGATGAATGGCAATGCAATATATATCAACCATAGCTAAATTTGAGTAGGTGAAGATGTATCTTAGGGCAAGGTGGAAACTACAAGAGTGAAGTGTGGAAAAAGCGCATAAAACAAAAGTAAAGATGACTACCTGAACCGGATGAGAATCCTCTAACTGATTGCATCGAACTGGTACGCATAAGAAAGCATGTAGTTAGCACAAAAAGGTATCAATACAAGCAGACAGCAAAGGCTAATGCACATCTGCAACATGAGAGTAAGAGTAAGAGACTGAACCATGAAAAATGATTTCCAAGTCTTGGCCTTCCCATGGTACTGCTTAGTGTTGTTCTCGAAGTTGCAAAACTAATAGACACCTATAACCAGAATTAAACGACATGAAGATTACATTAATCTCCAAAGGTTTATGCTTAGTTAACACGGCTGAATGAGAGGGGACACACGGCTATAAAGAAAAGTAAGGACTTACAATGTCAGTGCTACACTTGGTCATCCTCTCCACAGGTGAAAAGCCAAGATGGGCACTGAAAGCATCTGAAGACCAATAAAAAAAAGAACATGCTGAAGCGACAAGCAGAGAGTCTTACCGACACCAAACAAAAGTAAAATACAACTGGCCAAAAAATGGATAACATTACCTTCTCTGCTCAGAGGAGCCCTATTAGTGCTGGAGAAATAGCGGATCGATGCAGCCTGCTCTCGCCGCAATAAAGTGGAAACATCTTTCAACTGTCACAAAATACAAATACAGATCTCAATCATCTCCCAGAAGCAAGATGACTCATAAAAAAATCACAAAGCTTTTCAGTTTAGCTGACCAAAAAGCATCATTCATTCCCCGTACAATTCAATTCAATTCAATTGCGAAAGCAGAAAACACAATACGTCAAACCCAAAGACAGGTTGACTCAAAAAAGCAGAAATGATTTCATGTTGATCATAAAAGCTCTTCAATTTAGCTGATGATGAAACCACAATTCAATTGAATCTCGAACACAATACGTCACACCCAATTCAGATCCTCTCATCAATAACGCTGAACAATTGTTGCATACGATCGGGAAAATGAAGTTACCTTCTTGGAGTGATTGAGGATACGTGACGCGTAAGCCATAATCGGAACTGCTTAAGCCCGATCCGATTTTCGTTTCGCTCTTCTCTCTCTCTCTCTCTGTGCGCTGAAGATGAAAACTTTTCGAAGACTGTTAGGGTTTTTATTTTCTCTCTCTCAGGTAAAGATTTCTGATTTACCAATGAGGTAGAATTTGTGATCCGAGCCACTGACTGGGTGAGAGACAGATAGATAGAGCGGCTTTTATCATCGTACGGTCCAGATTAAAGTTGACTTCGATTTGACCATTTTTCTTATCGGGCTGGATATAGGCCCATTAAGAGCTTTTAATGGCCCACTCGAAATGGTTATATATCCTGCTCAGTTGGAAATTAGAAGAGGCGGGAAACAATCTTCTTCTTCTTCTTCTCCGAGTGAGTGCGATTCTTCAAGAATCCATCACTTCAACAAGGTATATCGTTTTCTTTCTTAGATTCATGCGAAAGATCAAGCATTTTCTGTTCTTGTGAACATGGCGTAGTATTCTTCATAAAATCTTCTACTTTTTTTTCTCAGTGACCATGGATGATCCTGCAAGTCCTTCTTCTTCAGATGATGATACTACTGCCCCTGGGGTTGTGACGTCTTTGACTCTTTAACACACAATCTCTTTACTTTATGTATTGTTTCTCTACGTTTTTTAACAGATTCTTCCCTCTCTCTTTAGGTATTCTGATTAGAAAAAATGCCAAAGAAGTCTCTGAGCGATGTAATGTCCACCTACTCGACCACATTAACTATCCTAAATTGTTCATCAGTCAGCTCTCTTTTTGATTCGTTCCTTGCACGTGCTAAAAGGCGAAAATGTTGAACTGCTATGTAGAGCTTTATACCTTGTGGTCCGGTTCAATGTAAGATGTAAAGGACTGGTTTTTTAATAGTTTTTGGCTTTGAGAACAAAAATAAAGAGTACATGTATATGAGATTTCATTTACTATTGACGTTGTCACTTTCTGGTTAGTTTTTGATGTTAAGTACGTTTCTGGATGTTAATAGATGTTTTTTGCAAGTCATACTGAGAATTGTTAATACATGATTGTGTTTTTATTTGATTACATTTGATTCAAGTTGTTAATACTGAGAATTTTTAATACATTATTTTTTCATAAAAGAAATAATTTAATTTAAATAAACAAAGAATATTATAACTAATATATTTCTATTTGAAAATAACATTGTGACTTTGTTAAAAAAATCAACAAACTGATAAGAAAATATTTTTAAAATTGAATAATGAAAAATGAACATTTGTTTAATTTATTTTTCATCAAAATTATAGAAGAAAATATTACTTCATAAATGTCTCCAATATGAAAAAAAATAGATCCATGTGTCAATAATTTAACCAAAATCAATTTACTTAATACAAAATCTGAAAACATTGACTTTGTGGTGTAGTTCAATTCATAAAGATATCTTTCTTGTTTTTCACTATATGTGGGGTGAGAGACCAAACTTTCTCATCAAGTTTTAATGACTTTGTCATCAAGTTTTGATTGCTTTCTCATCAAGTTTTACATTACTTCCTTATAAAAGTTTTTTTTCTACTTGACAAGTGTCTTTAATATCAACCGTCCATCAAAGTTAATTAGTTAACAATAGCAATTGTAATAAAAACTAGATTTGGACCCGCACAACTGTGCGGGTATTAATTTTCATGTTTATATATATATATATATTACATAATTAGAATATATTTTTAAAGTTACTTATATATTTAAATGTTTATATATAACTATCTTAAATATAACAATTTGATAGTTTTCATGCTGTAAGTTAATTGATTATTTCAAATCATCACATATATTTGGTATTTTTTATTATATATATTTTAAAATTATTTTTTATTCAATTATTATGATCCTAATCCGTAATTCAAAGCGCTAGATTTCTTTTATCAGTATTTTTTTATGTTTATTCATTTAAGATAATAACTATATATATATAAAAGTTTAAGATAAGTTAATTTTATACATGAATTATCCAATTTACTAATGTTAACCCGTTCTACCAACATATTATATTTCTAGCATAAATTTTTAATGTTTGTCAAAATAAAATATATTAATTTATCAATTTAAAATAATTTTATCATATTTAGTTAAATACAATTTTTTATTTTAAAATGATAGATATAACTATAAAATAGTAAAATTTGATATAATGTTTTTCATTTTATAAAAGATAACTGATTATTTGTATAATAAATTTAATATATAATAAAATATATATATTAATGTATAATAACATTAATTTTATTACTAATTACAAAATTAGAGAAAATATTTATATACAATTTTTGATAATATTTATATTTATTTTATTTATACTATATATAAATCCAATAGATCATCTATTGTTTAAATTTAATTATTGATAGCCCAATAAAAATTTCTTGTAGGCCCAAAATTTAAATGATAAAATTAGATATTAAATATAACATGACTTTCTAGGAATAGGTCCATTAAGTCCATTTTTAAAAAAAATCACACATGAATCAAGATTGTGACTTCTCTTTTAATATATAAGATGTGTTTAATTATAAGAATACAATAGAAAATAAGAATGAACGGGAATGATAAAATACTTATTATATCAAATCTATTAATATTTAAATAATTATTTAATATGACATATTTGATTATTTACTGTAATAATAAAATAAATATAAATTTGATTTTTTTAATTATAATAAAATCTGTTAAGGAAAAATCTAAAAAAAAATTACAAAAATTTAAATATTTTTCTAAAATAAAAATTAATTAATTTTGCAATTAATAATATAATACTTTGTCATAATGTTATATATGGTGTAGTTCAATTTATACAAATATATTACTTGTTTTCTCATAAAATATAAGATATATTATCAAATAGTCATATCATATTTACATTGAATAAAGATATATTAATTATTTTTCTCCCACAAAATATAAGAAAAGTGGGAAAAGAAAAGAAGGAAAATTCCTAAATAGGAAAGGAGAACAATGCCAAAGAGGAAACCTTGAAGACCACCGCCTCGAAAGAAAAGGAGGAGGGGACTATATAATGTGTTGTCTAACATCCTTTCGTTCTCTCTATCTACCTGAAAATTGTATTGCTCTCTAATTCTCTCAAAGTCGCTCTTTCTCTTCTCATTCGGTTTCAAATCCGAACAAAGAGAATATTTCAATCACTCTTAAGAAAATCTTTCACTTTTGCTCTTACTCAACCTCAAGGTTCGGAAACATCTGTTTTTTTTTTTCAATTTGTTTTCTCTCTCTGTGATTGGTTCCTGTACATCTATACTTCGTCATGGGTCATCGTTACATGAATCAATTAGTGGCGGGTTTATATCTGTACTTGGTCCTAGCTTGTGTTATTATTATATGCTTTTATGGAGAGAGATATATGTTTATTTTGCATGGTATCTATGATATTGGATGAACCATTAGCTTTGCTTCTCTCTTGACATTAATATCTTAATTCATATTTCTTTTTTGCTAAACTATATATTAATTCAGATATTAATGCTTGTTTTCCTCTCTTTATGGAATCTCAAGTTTAGATACTTGTTTGTACGTTATCTTTAAGCTGTTTTGGTTGTCTTTTATAATCTAAAGTTGTAGTGTTTTTGTGTGTGGGTCTGTTTGTTATAGTCATGGCAGGATCAGCACCAGAAGGTACACAGTTTAATACGCGTCAGTTTGATCAAAAGCTCAATGAAGTGTAAGTCTTAAAATATTTACCTTTTAATACTTGTTGTGCTTTTGATGCAATTGGCTAATGTTAATTTAATTTGGTGCAGCCTGGAGGGACAAAATGAGTTCTTCACCTCCTATGATGAGGTTCATGAGAGCTTTGATGCCATGGGTTTGCAAGAGAACCTTCTTAGGGGTATCTATGCTTATGGTATGTCAAGATGAATCATCATAGTAACATTTTTTTGTGTTTCGTGCTAGCTTCATCTAATGTGTTGATTTTTCTAGGTTTTGAAAAGCCTTCTGCTATTCAGCAAAGAGGAATCGTACCGTTTTGCAACGGTCTTGATGTGATCCAGCAGGCACAGTCCGGTACTGGCAAAACCGCTACGTTCTGCTCTGGTGTCTTGCAGCAGCTTGACATCACCCTTGTCCAGTGCCAGGCTCTAGTCCTGGCTCCCACCAGGGAGCTTGCTCAGCAGATTGAGAAGGTCATGCGTGCTCTAGGAGATTACCTTGGCGTCAAGGTACATACCTGTGTTGGTGGAACCAGTGTTGTTGAGGATCAGCGTATCCTCCAAGCTGGTGTCCATGTTGTCGTTGGAACACCTGGTCGTGTCTTTGACATGCTCCGAAGACAATCTCTTCGCTCTGACTGTATAAAGATGTTTGTTCTTGATGAAGCTGATGAAATGCTCTCCCGTGGTTTCAAGGATCAGGTTTGAATCTTTCCTCTTTATTTTTGAACTCTGATATTGACTTGGTTATAATCAGTGTTCCATAAGTCTTGTCTAGGGGCTAACTAGACGGCAAATCGATCTAAACAAAAAGATTTTTTCAAACCGATTTTTAAAAAAATCTGTCTAGGCGCCTAAACAATAAACCTCATCGATTTTTAAAAAAATCTGAAAAATCGGTCTAAGCGTCCGCCTAAAGAACCCACCTAGCAAATTGGTTATAACGTTTTTTTTTCTGTGTGGTGAATTTGCAGATCTATGACATATTCCAGCTTCTCCCACCAAAGATTCAGGTGGGAGTGTTCTCAGCTACAATGCCACCAGAAGCTCTCGAGATCACAAAGAAGTTCATGAGCAAACCAGTGAGAATCCTGGTGAAACGTGACGAGCTAACGCTCGAAGGTATCAGGCAGTTTTACGTGAACGTGGAGAAAGAAGAGTATAAGCTCGAAACTCTCTGTGACCTCTACGATACTTTAAACATCACTCAGGGTGTCATCTTCGTCAACACACGTCGCAAGGTGGACTGGCTCACAGACCAAATGAGGAGCCGTGACCACACGGTCTCGGCCACTCACGGAGACATGGACCAAAACACGAGAGACATTATCATGAGAGAGTTCAGGTCTGGTTCTTCTCGTGTTCTTATCACAACCGATCTCTTGGCTCGTGGTATCGATGTGCAGCAAGTGTCTCTTGTCATCAACTTTGACCTCCCAACACAGCCTGAGAACTACCTTCACCGTATAGGTAGAAGTGGGAGGTTTGGGAGGAAAGGTACGGCGATTAACTTTGTGACTCGTGATGATGAGAGAATGCTTAGTGATATTCAGAAATTCTACAATGTTGCTGTTGAGGAGCTTCCATCAAAAGTCGATGACCTGATTTGAAGAAAGAAAAGAAAACCACCGTTGTTAGCTGGTAAAGAATAAAAAGGTTACTTGTTTCGCAAGCTTCTTATTTGATTTTTGACCCATTTCTGTCTCTTAGAATTATACACCAACTCTTTGGAACATATGTCTCATCTGAGTATTTTTCATTTTAATCTAATGCAATATTTTATTTTTCTGTTCTTGCAATATTTAATCTCTCATGCAATCGTCACCATCCAATGTGATAATTAAACACACTGATGCTTAACGTGTTTACGTTAAACCTTCAGTACTGATGCAAATGGTTTAAGAACCGGTTTGGAAAGTTTTTGGTTTTTGAATGTCACTCAAATTACAAACTAAGTTTGATGCTTTTTTTTTTTAATATTATCACACAACAAACGCAAAATGAAAAGTTCATACATTTGTTATACTCGCTAATAAGCAAACCATTAGGGCGTACCGAAGTTACCCTGCACCTGAACGTAGGGGATTATCGACCAATTGCCTCCCGATAACTGATCCATTCCCCTCAGATCAGTAATCGCCTTCGTCGGGAAAAAAAAATGAGAGAGGAAGGATTTCAAAACGACAACGTACTATATAATAAACTCCCTGGATTGAATGAAACGACGTCATATTGTTGGCAATAAGTGTGGGCTCAAATCATAAAAGCCCAATATCAGGACCAAGCCCAACTAAAGATTCTTCTTCTCCCTCGTCCTTTCCTCTTTCATTTTGGTGGTGAGTGTGTGTGGAAACCAACGATCATGGATCAGTAAAAGAATCTTACTCTCGAGCCAGAAGAACCATTGGCCTATTCGATTTCCAGAAAAAGGTATGAAGTTCCTCAGATTCCTTTAGAACTCAATCTACCTCTCTGCTGTTTTAGTTCTCAGCCTTCATAAATTAATTAGGCGATTCTGTTTTTGAAATTTTGTACTTTATTTTTGGAGATTTCGTAGCAAATATATGAAATTGGTTCCCATATAGGTTTGTTTTGAAATTGGTTAGAATCACACTTAGTTCATGAATTTGACATTGATTGAACTTTGATATAACATGCATTTGTGAGTTATATACTACAATCTTTTTTTAAGTTGATTTTTTTTTTCATATTGGTTTTGAATTTAAAGGAAGTAGCACCTTGTAAGTTACAGCGTCTCTCAAACTATTTTAAAAATGACTGACTCATCATACATTGTACTGTATGTAGACTGTAGAATGAGGCTGTTGAAGGTGGCCACGTGTAACTTGAATCAATGGGCAATGGAATTCGAATGCAACATGAAGAACATCAAGGCTTCGATTTCCCAGGCAAAGGCTGCCGGTGCTGTCATCAGGCTTGGACCCGAGCTCGAGGTCACTGGCTATGGCTGCGAGGATCACTTCTTGGAGCTTGACACCCTCACTCACGCGTACGTACGCTTCATTAGATTGATGGAATCTAGTTCTTGAATCATGCTTTTACAGGTGGGAGTGTTTGAAGGAGTTGCTGCTTGGTGATTGGACAGATGGGATCTTGTGTAGCATAGGAATGCCTGTGATCAAAGGAGCAGAGCGGTATAACTGTCAGGTTCTCTGTATGAACAGAAGAATCATCATGATCCGACCAAAACTGTGGCTCGCAAACGATGGGAACTATAGGGAGCTGAGGTGGTTCACTGCTTGGAAGCAGAGAGGAGACCTCGATGAGTTTCACCTCCCTATTGACGTTTCAGAGGCCTTGTCTCAGACATCAGTCCCTTTTGGTTATGGTTACATCCAGTTTATCGACACGTAAGTCTATTTGATATAATGCTGTCAATGATTTTTTTTCTAATGATTCTAAACAATATCAACTATTATATTTCCTTATCAGAGCTGTTGCGGTCGAAGTCTGTGAGGAGCTGTTTAGTCCAGTCCCTCCTCATGCCGAGCTTGCGTTGAACGGTGTGGAGGTGTTTATGAATGCAAGTGGGAGTCATCACCAATTAAGAAAGCTAGATATTCGCTTGAACGCTTTCATGGGAGCTACTAACGCTCGTGGTGGGGTATATATGTACAGTAATCAACAGGGATGCGATGGTGGCCGCTTATACTACGGTTTGTTCAAAGAACCTTGGATGATTGAGATTATCAATTTTGAGTGATTCTTATCTACTTTTTTTTTTGTGTGTAGATGGATGTGCATGCATTGTTGTAAACGGGCATGTTGTAGCTCAAGGCTCACAGTTTTCATTGAAGGACGTTGAGGTCATCATTTCCCAAGTGGATCTAGATGCGGTATCCTACACTTATCCTCTGTTGTTACTTTCTTTAATGATATATATATATATATATGTATATGACGAATTTGTTAAGACAATTTTTGCTTGCTTTGGTTGAGAAAGGTTGCTAGTCTTCGGGGATCTATAAGCAGTTTTCAGGAACAGGCAAGCTGCAAGGTCAAAGTATCTTCAGTATATGTGCCCTGTAAGCTGACACAGTCCTTCAACCTGAAAATGACACTAAGCAGTCCGAAGAAGGTTTTAAATCCTCCCTTGCTTCCCATAATCTTTGAACTTTAGTGAATGTTTTAAATATTCGTTCGTGTGTAGATCATGTACCACTCTCCACAAGAAGAAATAGCATTTGGTCCTGCGTGCTGGCTATGGGACTATCTGAGGAGAAGTGGAGCTTCAGGGTTTTTGCTTCCCCTTTCTGGTGGAGCAGACAGCTCGTCTGTGGCGGCTATTGTTGGCTGCATGTGTCAACTTGTTGTCAAAGGTATGTTGAGCTGTAAATAACTTAAAAAGAGACTTCCATGATGTTGATATCTTCATGATCGTGTAGAGATTGGGAATGGAGATGAGCAAGTGAAAACTGATGCGAGAAGAATTGGGAATTATTCTGATGGAGAGTTTCCTACTGATAGCAAAGAGTTTGCCAAGCGAATATTTTACACTGTTTTTATGGGGTCCGAAAACAGGTAAATCAGTGAAACTTAGGAATGAGGATGTGAGTTTTGGTCATAGTAATGGGAGTTTTGCAAACATCAGCTTTTTCCCCATGTTTAAATCTCAAATGTGCAGTTCCAAGGAGACAAAAATGCGTGCAAAGCAGCTGGCAGATGAGATCGGTGCGTGGCATCTCGATGTTTGTATAGATGGCGTTGTCTCTGCGGTTCTATCTTTATTTCAAACGGTTACAGGCAAGCGACCTCGCTATAAGGTAAAGCAGGAATTTAGAAACAGCTGAACCAACCTAAATATGATTAAAATGGTTTTGTGTATAGGTTGATGGAGGATCAAACGCTGAGAACCTTGGATTGCAGAACATACAAGCTCGGATGAGAATGGTGTTAGCGTTTATGTTAGCGTCTCTCTTGCCTTGGGTTCATAGCAAGCCAGGCTTTTACCTTGTTCTAGGCAGCTCCAACGTTGATGAAGGTCTCCGTGGTTACCTGACTAAGGTGATGAGTACCGCTACATCTCAGTTCCCAATAGATTGTTAATTTAATTCATTCTTTTGGTTGGAACAGTATGATTGTAGCTCAGCAGACATAAACCCAATAGGAAGTATCAGTAAACAGGATCTGAGGCTGTTCTTAAGATGGGCTGCAACAAATCTCGGTTTTCAATCTTTGGCAGATATAGAAGCTGCTCCGCCAACAGCTGAGCTTGAGCCCATTCGTTCTGACTATACTCAGGTAAATAACAAAACTGTTTGTGAGTCTCTAGCTAAAGCCAACTAAGTATCACTATTCAGACATCTTGAGTTGTGAAAACAGCTTGATGAAGTCGACATGGGAATGACATATGAAGAGCTTTCAGTCTATGGAAGAATGAGGAAAATATTCCGTTGTGGTCCAGTTTCCATGTTCAAGGTTTGAGTTATGATCTTCAGACAAAGGTACTAAATCATGATGCACTGAAACTGACTTTGTGTCTGTTGATTCTGCAGAATCTATGTTACAAGTGGGGGACAAAGCTAAGCCCAGCAGAAGTAGCTGAGAAAGTGAAATACTTCTTCAAATATTATTCGATTAATCGACACAAGATGACTGTCCTTACACCATCCTACCACGCTGAGGTACTACTTCTGTTTGTCTGAAACATGTTTGGAATCTGTCTTGAGAGAGAACTCATTGTGATTTTTTGTTGCAGAGTTACTCTCCAGAAGACAACAGGTTTGATCTGAGGCAGTTTCTGTACAACAGCAAGTGGCCATACCAGTTCAAAAAGATTGATGAGATTGTTGATGGCTTAAATGGCGACTCGGTTGCGTTCCCGGAAGAAGAAGAAGAAGAAGCAACCTCCAGCCAAGAATTTGGAGTCGTAGCAGCAAATTCTGGTGACCCAAGAGCAGGTCTCTGATGAACATATCTCCCTTACCCACTCTGTTTCAACTCAGAGTGGAAGTTTGGAACGATAAGGAAAAATAAAAAAAACATCTTTGTGTGTCACTGAAATGTATAAAGTTGGTTTTAAAACGAAAACAACACTATTTACTTCCAGTAAGTTTACTTTTTAAGTGCGACATTGAGTCATTGATCATTTGATCTTGTTAACCAGTTCATCTATTTTAATATCATTTAGATTAAACTATATACCAGATAAAAAATACATAAAATGTTAATTTTGAAATTTTAGAAATATGTATCATACTTGAATTGATTATAATTATATATTTTTGCAGTTTTAATTTGATCAAATCATTAAAATATATTTTACATATCTTTCTTCTTATTATTTAAAAATTTAAAAGTATTTTCTTAGAAGATTAGTGTTTAAAATAAAATTTTGTTTCAAAATATCCATTTTTAAGTTTTTGATGCAATTTTAGTAGTTAATAATGGTAAATTGTAAAATTTACAAAATAATTGTAATTTTCAAAATACTACTAACTTAGAATTATAGAAAATTGGAAAATATAAAAAATAATATATTTATTAGCAAAAAACACATAAATATGTATCTTTTAGAAACACATGGAGTATTTTATAAAATATTTTACTCTGGAAGAGCGCAAATTATTACTTAATCTATCTTATTAAAACTCAAGTACAAATTATGTTTGATTATGGATATCAATTTTTTTTTAAAGTTTGTTTGGAAACATCGATTGCAGTTTTAAAAAAAAAGTTTGTTTAGAAACATGGATTGCAATTTTAAAAAAGAAGTTTGTTTGGGAACATTGATTGCAGTAAGTTTGTTTGAAAATATAGATAACAATATATTAAAAAGAGTAATAACCTTATATTTTTAAGAAAAATTGGAAGTCTATTATATTACGAGAAACTATCTATCTGGTACCTAATCGGGTTCGGTTCAGATACGTTTGGGTTTCGGGTTTCCAGGGTCAAAGATTTCAGCCCCATTCGAATATTTCAAAATTTTAGTTTGGGTTCGCTTCGGATTTTTGCGGGTTCAATTCGAGTTCAGATAACCCATTTAAATTACTTTAAAATTTTTAAAATTCATTATATACTTCAAATTTCTCAAAAACTATAAACAAAATAATATATTAAATATAAAGTTGAACAACATATATCAGAATACCTAAACTTAACATATAAATTGTTTTAGTTCAAATATTTGGATAGAGAATCAATAATTATTTTAAATGTTTTTGGTGTTTTAAGTATACTATTACTATTTTAGATATTGACTATTTGTATATATTTTCAAGTATTTAAACCAACTTAAAAGTATCATATATATTCTAGATGTTTTTATATACAATAAATCTAAAAATAATTAATATATAAGTATATAAATCTATTTCGTATACATTCGGGTATCTAAACTATTTCGGTTCGGATCGGATTCTGTTTCGGTTCTTCAAAAACTAAAATTTTGAATAATTCGGATATTTAATCAATTTCAGTTCGGGTTTGGTACTACTTTTTTGGATCGGAATCGGTTTTAGGTATTTTTACCCTGCCCTAATATTATTGACATGAAAAATAAATACAAATATATTTTGAAAAAATATATCAGCGCGGGTGTGCGAATCAAAGTATAGTTACTTGTTTTTTTTAAAACAATGTTCGATATTTCAAATCTTATATTTAAATCTCTCAAACATATGTAATTTGGATTTTGTAAGATTGAATAAATCTTAGATCATATCTTATTTTTATCATTAATTTTCCTTTTTAAGAAAAAGCTACTGTCATAAAATAATTTTCCATTAATTTTCATTTTTAAGAAAAAGTTACCAGATCGTACCGAACAATTAAATATTTTTTCATGGATTTTCCTTTTAAAGAAAAAGTTACTATCATACCGAATCAATTAAATAAAATTTCCTTACTAATTGACCATATATACAATATTTTCTTTTGAAAAGGAAGATTTGTATCACCTTTTCAAAGATTTCACCCACTTAAACAGAAATCTCAATATATCTCAACACAATAAACAATATAGATTGTCCTGATCAGCTACCCTGTCTCCCTCGTATTAATACGCATACTAGGTAATAACCCGCGCCTTGCGCGGAATGTGATTATTTGTTTTGTTATTTTTAATAAAAACACATTAAATTTGTTTAATCTGGATATCGGTTCGGTTTTAAGTTATTTTTTGGTTTTTAATCTCCTAAAATATAACCATTATTTTAAATTAATATTTTATTTTGGTTTGTTTTGTTAGAATGTTTGATTTTTTAGTTTTTTAGAAAAAACTAAAAATTACTATTATTTGTTTATTTTCATGTTATAAATTTAAGATAATCGTCATGTCGAACTAATAGTTGTATATCATAGTTTGTAAGCGGATAATAGTTCAAAAAAAAAAAAAAAAACTATTAAGACAAATCATTTCACTACAATTTGGTCGGTAGTGGAAGAAGCATTAAGAAAAAAAATATTTCAACTTCCAAAAAAAATAGATACTTCAGTGGTGGTAAATACTTATAAGGTGCTCACATCAATGTGCATATGTATGTGTATGTAAAAGTATATAAGAATAAATGACAAATATATAAAGATATTGTTAATTAATATTAAATGACATTTTTGTTCTAAATAATACATGAAAGATAAAATTAAAATTAATTAAAAATTAAAAAGGCCTTGACATTAGTGAATTTTTTCCATATAAAGAAAAATCAATTGTATCCGTAAATAGAGGTGTGCACATATCGAATATCTGGGTATTTGGAGGCATTCAAGTCGATTCAATCTTTAGCCACCTAGATAGTCGGTGACTCTGATAACCGAAATGATTTAGAATTTTAAAGAATATCCTATTTGATCTGTAAATAAAATAAATTTTATAAAATAATTGAAAAATTTAATAATAACATTTTATTACAAAATAAAATATTATTTAACTTTCTAAACTTTAATACCTATTATAATAAATTTAATTCATAAAATATTGTAAACTTATATAAACTATAATATATATAACATATATATATAATTCTGTACATATATGTACATATATGCATATAACAGATCGAATTTGATATCTGTTCCTAAAAATATTGGAATTTGTGATTTGTTTTTTTTTTAATTATATTTTAGTAACTGATTTGCTTCGTAGAGTTACAGATATCCATATTTTTTGGTTCAAATCAAAACGGATAACAAATGGAAACAAAATTTAGAAATATTTTGCCTTACTTTATCCGTAAACAATAAAAATAATATATATATAGTTTAGATTTTGATTCGTTATTTGTTTTGATTCGAAACGAAAAATCCAAAGTTTTATTGGAACCGTGCATATGAGTTTTATATTAAAAATATAAAGTATATAGTGTGAACACATTTATGAATATAGTGTGAACGCATTAGCATATGTATTATCAAATTATCGTGAGGCTGCCACGTGTCTATTATAGTGTGAATACATTTATTACAATGTTTCTCCTTTAATATATAAGGGATTCTTGCTCTCTACTTTCTTCACATCAAGAACAAAGACAAAAAAAAAAACAGAACACTGAAATTTACGTTATACCAATAAAATGGCATTATCAAAGCTTCAATTTGTAGTCATCTTCGTCTTATGTTCTCACCTTGTTACTTGCCAGTCAAAAGGTGATACGTTTTTTATTTACAATATCATCTATGATTAAGAGTGATACATTTCGAATTCTCTTTCTATTTTTTTCTGAAATCATTGTTTATATGTTGGTGAACTGATAGGTGTAAGAGAGAATGCTGATCATCCTTCACAGTGTGTCTACAGAGGTTCGTGTGAGAGCAACAGAGACTGTAAGAGTCAATGTGGACCGCCTGAGTTTCCACCGGAGACCATTGGCTCATGCCAAGCTAGTCCTAGGGGTCATGGCAACATTTGTTGTTGTGCTAAAGATTAATATTCTCTTTCCAGCTAAAAAGAATAGTTTTTATCTACTTTGAAATAACTATATGTAATAGTTGTTCTAAAGTTTTTTAATCAAAAAAAAAGAAAGAAGTTTACTACGTTTTTTGTATTATATTTAAAAGAAACATCTACAAGATTGGATGTTTTTTGTTATTCACTATTTCATAAATTAGTAGAATTCTAAAGAGATCGTTAGGAATCTCACCTCAGAGCTAATCGAATTTATAAAAAAAAAAATATAAGAGATATAAATTAATTTATAATTTTTTGGTCGGTTTTTGAATTGATAATCTATGATGCTTTAGCAATTAGCAGTAATCAATATGTTACATAAAATTTGATAACTTTTGTTAAGTGATAAATGAAATAGAAAATTCAAATGAAAAAGAATTAACTATATATGCATTTTTCAACAAGCTAAATTATATTTTTTTTGTGAATACAAAGATTTCCAATTACAATCAAATATTATTACATAAGACGGCGAGAAAGTTTTTAGCTAGTATGATCAATATGACAATATATAATCATTTGTGTGGTTATTAGAGAGAAATTTCCTACACGTGCCTAGACTTCACTTCGAAATGTGTTACAAATGAATATGTTAACTTCACTTTGACCATTGATTATAAGTTCATAACTACGTAGAGAGCCCTCTTATGTTTTGCATGTGCATGCGGAAATATAAAATAAAAACCCGCTTATTAACAAACGACCATGAAACGAAATTATAAAATTAAATTTCCTTTTTTTTGAATAAACTTGGGATGATTTAGATGGACCTCCATAATCATCCTATAATCATGGAAACTGACTTCAGAAAAAAAGAAAGAAAAATGAACTTTTAAAAAATCTTTGCCACACTCAAACGAAACTAAAAACAATGAAACTAGAACTTTAGATGGACCTCCATAATCATGGAAACTGATTTCAGAAAAAAGAAAGAAAAATGAACTTTTAAAAAAAATCTTTGCCACACTCAAACGAAACTAAAACAACAATGAAGCTGGAACTATTAAGAAAAGAAAAGAAACAATAAATATATGATAAGGGAAACAAAAACAGTTAATTTTTCAAAAAAAAAAACAGTTAATTAACTGTTATACAAGAAAATTTATCTTTTGAACGTGTCGAACAGTCGAAGTGGTTGATTGAGAAAATTTTATCATAATACAATAGGTAGTTTTCTTATTTCATGCATAAGCATACATTAAATAATAAATTATACATACATACACCTCTAAATATTATACATATCTATGAAACGGCCATACAAAGTGTATATATTTTTTATAAATTTATATATAATTTATAAATTATATTATATGTGGACCATTCACCTAATAACTGTATATTTAAGTAATAATATTTGACAAAGCATTTTATTGACATTTCCCTTAAATATATTCATAATTCTCAAAATTGCACTAATTTTTTTAGAACATCAAAATTAATTTCAATAGTAGGACACGCATCATTATATTTATTTATAGGAAAGAGAACGAGTCTAAAGCTTTCACATATTATATGACCAGAAAAAGTTAAAAAATTTCTAAATTAGATTCGTTTAAAACGGAACATAAAAATGTGAGCAGGTTAAATTAGATATTTTTATTATGTATATATGTAAGAATATTTCTTCTTCTGTTGTGAGAAATAGAATACTTCATCTTTTTCCTAACTTTTTAACTCAATATCAATCCATTTCTATAATCCAAGATGAGGAAATCTCTTCAATTCTTGTTCACCTTCTTTACTATGTTTATCATTCTCTCACTAGGTTTGTATTTACATCTTAATATATTGCATTAATTCCTTCTATAATAATTTAACTAGAATACTATATCCTTAAAATTTTATGCTTAGTCAGCCCCATATAATAATTTTTGTTTACTATATAAAATATAGCATTAAATTATATTTTTGTGTAAAATTCTTAAATACCTAGATGGCCTGAAATATTGAAACTAACTCAAAGATATTTTGTGTTAAACCTAAAAGGATCATCCCTAAAAGATTTTAAGAGTTATTTTTCTATTTTAGTCCTTTTTAGTTTTTAAATGTATAGTCTTTATACATGATGAAGAAATACCATCATAGAACAATTTTAGATATCTTCATTTTTTTTATCATCTATTTCTCTACATTTTCTTTGGGAAATTGCCTAAAATATCACATTTCTAATACCATTTTTCATGTTTAATTTAACCACTTTTACCCTCACTTTTAAAGAGGTAAAAAGGCACTTATAGCCTTAGGGTTAACTAATTTAGATTTAGGATTAACTAATATAGACTTAGGGTTTAGAGTTGAGGGGTGGGATAAAGTTTTGGAATGTGGAGTCTAAGATTTTAATAAATACTTAACTATTTTTAATTTTTTATAAAAATAGTTTAAAATGAATTTTGAAATTTCAAGAAGAAAATTTGAAAGAAAAAAATCGGAAAAATTCAAAAGCATTTTTATAAGAAACTTCGAACATGTATAATTCGAAAAATATAAAAAATATATTCTATATATTCTTATTTTTAATCTATTTAAATAATTATTTATTATATATAAAATAAAGGTATAAGAGTCTTTTGCCTCTTAATGAAAAAGTATTTATGAAAATATCTCTTTAATGAAGATAAACATGAATAATAGTACCAACAATGTGGTAAACATGAAAATTTCCTAATTGTCCTTTCACTCTAAAATATGTTAACAACCATTTTCATATAATATGAATAAACTAGAGTTCTTATGTAAATTTTACAAAATATTGTGAATTAGATTTTTATATTTTATAGTTAATACGTTATGCTTTTCCAATATCTACCGTAATTTTTCTGAAAACATCAAAAAATTTATATTTAATTTTTACTCATATGTTCACAATTATTAAAAAAAAATTTCATAAAATAAAAAGTTGACATTATGATCAAATCATATGCTCATTTTTATTAACTGACAAAACTTCTATGTCTTTTTGTTTATAATGCTTAAAACAAAAGTTTATTAAGCAGATTTTTGTTGATGAATAAGTTTTATATTTCAGTAAAACTTCTATATATTTGCTCCCGTACAAAATTTAAGATTTTTTGCATTTAACAGGAATGATGGCAGATGCGCAAAAAAAGGAACGAAGGTGTACATATAATGTCCGAGTTGACACACACAAGTCTTGTGATGTACTGTGTATTTATCATTGTAAAAAGCGATTTGGACCTATTGGTAAAAGTGTTTGTGAGAAGGAGCTTAAAGGATATTGTCAATGCTCAGCTATTTGCAAGGGTTCTCGATAAATGTTGGAAAGATAATGTTCAACAAAATTATATATTATTTTTTTAACAATAAATATCTAAATATTTATGTTGATACGACAATAAAGCATCAAAATATTTTTTAAGATTTGTTAATTTATTTATAATAAATAATAGTTTTTATAAGTACAACTGTGAATAACAAGATTGGACTTTTTATAAAATAAATGATCACAGTGTTATTAAATGTAGCCAAAATTGCGTATAAGATCGTTAAAGATCAAGAAGAGTTAAAAAATAAAAAGATAGAGATGCAATCACAGCCAATTTTTAAATGTGTGATCATCAACTAACATGTAAGATTTGTATACAATGTAAAATAAATGAAACAGCTAGAGTTGGTTATTAAAATGGTAAATGAAAAATTGAACTAATGCATTGCTTATTTATGGAAAATTAAAGAATTGGTGTATTAAAATAATAATAGAATTATTTGGTCATAACAAGTTGTCGTTGTAAAAAATATGGATCGTATTTGAAAATCTATTACTTCGGTCAAAATGAAAAAAACATTGAGTCTAAAACGGTTAATCGTTTATCATATTGACTTTTTATAGCGGTCAATATGATAAACCAAATTATATTAGGGTGATATTCGCTGTGAATCATCTAGCTCTTCCGTGATTAGAACACAGTCTTCTATCTCAATCCAAGTTCTTTGCGTTAAGTAAAGATATTTAAATATCAATCAATTTGTTTATTTTTCTTTCTTATCTCTTCAGACCAATGGAACAAAAAAAAAATTAATTGTACATTATTGTATGGATCAAAATATTGAGAATTAAATGTGTACCCTTGCATCAAAAACAATCATATTTGATGTTATACCATGATGCACAATATATTGTTTGCATATAATTTTACACATGTTATCCAATATTTTCTCTTTGATTCAACTCTTCTAAGATTTGAAAGGGTAAAAGACATAAAAATAAGGAACATTGCCAAAAATACCTAATTCATAATACAACATTTCATGTTTACATTAACCATTTTTACCTTAACTTTAAAGAAGGAAAAAACATTTATAACCCTAGAGTTAACTAATCTAAACTTAGGGTGTAGAGTTAAGGGACGATGTATGATTTTTTGGAATTTTGTGAAATTTAGGATTTTAATAATGATATAAATAAATACTTAAAAAATACAACTTTTTTTTAGAAAAAAGTAGTTTGAAAAATAATTTTTGATTTTCAAAAAAAAAAAAATTTGAAAACAAAATTCGAATTTTTTTTTATAAAAAGTTTGAATTTGAAATTATAAAATGTTACATTATGTATTATTTTTTATATATAGAGAGAACAAGAGTATAAGAATTATTTGGCTTAAAATGTATTTTTGAAAATGTCTATTTAGTGATTGTAAACATGAATAATGGTACCAACAAAGCGGTAAACATGAAAATCCCCCTAAAAATAAATATTATTACTCAAAATGTGAATATCCATCAACGGAAAATGGTGTACCAACCATTGCTAATTCAAATATATAAGCAATTTTATAATATCTTTAATAGTTTCTAACTTAATGGAATTTTATAAATTTTAGTAAAAAATAACTATATATGTGCAAAGAACATACACATATTTATGCTATTATATTTACTATGTTTATATAATATAATATATTAAAATATATTTTCATAAACCAATATGTATTTGTCTTATTTCATATATAAACATACACTAAACCTTAAATTATACATACATACAACTCTAAGTATTATACATATTCATGAAATGGCCATACAAATTCTATAATTTTTATAAACTTATGTATAATCAATAAAGTATATTATGTGTGGGCCATCCACCTAATAACTGTATATTTATGTAATAATGTTTGAGAAAGTGTTTTATTGACATTTCCTTTAAATACATTTAAAATTTTCAAAATAGCAATAATTTTTGATAAATTTCTTGAAATATCATAAGGTGGCTAACACTTTTTAAAAAATACACTCGATCAAAAATATTTTAAATAAATTATCTTGGAGGCCAAAGTTTTTACATATAAATAAATTTGATGTTAAATTGAGAAAAGTTCTATGAGCACAAAATTATAAAGGATTAATGATGAAACATATATTTTTCAGTTGAGATATATTCAGAGACCATAAATATTAATAAAAATTGAAATTTCACATAGTTTCACTAGTCTTTGTTTCATTTGGGTTTTTCTCTCTACATTATTAGAATTGTTCTGTATATATAAGACGATGAAGAAAAAAACACTATTTTGTTTGATATAAGGATCCGACTGGTGATCATTCTGGAAACAAGAAGAACGAACAAGAAAAGAATGTAGAGGAATAAAATATTAGGAATGAAAAAGAATGGTTATTTTTTCTCAAATCTAACGAGAAATAATTTTGTTCTTTATTTTTCTACGAAAGAAATGAGAGGGAATGAAAGGAAATATTATTCCTTGTGAAAGGTGATTTTTTCTATGAATGTTAGGAAATACATTATTCATCGTCATTCCTTGGTCATCATTTATACCACTAATGTATTTACTTTTCAAAATCGAAGAATGACAAAAAAAATCATAAATACAATAAACATATTAATGGTTCTCAAAGAAGAACCAAAGGTTGAATTAGAGACTCTAAATTCTGTGTTGATGGAAACTAGTAATATACATATGTATATAATGAATATAAAATAGATAAAAATAAAAATTAGTTAATATGATAAAGATAAGCAGAAGAAAATTATTGTGTACAAGGATTTCTACATATAGATGAATTTAATGTTAAAAATTAAAACGAGTTATTAGTACTATCAAATTCTTAGTGATCAGTGATGAAATATTATATTGTTTTGAGTTGATATATAAAAATCATATTAAAACTGCATTTTTATGTTATATGTCTTTATTTCATCTTAGTTATTGTCAACATTTTTATATAATTTTGTGTATACATACAAATAAAGAAAAAAATTATTTGTTTTCATGTAATTTTTTGAAGTATTATAGTTGTATGTCTTTTTGTGTTCAAATATAAATTTATAAAATGTTACATTATATACTAATTAAGAAAAATTAAACACTGTTATACAACCTTTTGCATATTATCTTTACACAAGTTGCAGAGTCACAAAATATAAATATGGTCTTCTAATATATAACATAACACTCAAATATTTGAATTATAATCCTACATGTATCAAGTTCTTACATGTGTGTAAGTTTCAAATTAAATAATTATGTTCCACCATTTTTCGTTGGCGGGTTATTCATGTTTTGAGTAGTAATATATATTGTTTTATGTTTTTTACCCTTTAGAGAACTTAGAAAAGTTGTAACCGATAAATATATTGGATAATATGTATAAACAACTGCTAGTTGACTCAATTGTCATCAATTAAAGATTAGTTAATTGTTTGGTCTTTGATTAATGGATTTATATATGCAATAACGTGCCAACTTGTACATTTTTAGTCCCTTGAATCATCTGGAAAACGAACATTATGCGAGTTTTTCAAATTCTAATAAACAATCTAATTAGCTATGTAAATCGTTTTTTAATATAAGATACTAAAATATCTACAGTCTAGGCCTAACCTAACCCAACCACAAGTAAGACAGAGAGAGAGAGAGAGAGAGAAACAAGAAACAGAACAACAATGGGGAAAACACTGTTACTGCTGTCTTTGTTGCTCTGCAGCTTTATCATCGATCTTGAAGCTTCACGCCAAGATCTCAACCAACCGTACCGGACCGGTTATCACTTTCAACCTCCCAGTAATTGGATGAACGGTATGTAAACTGAGCTTGATCTGACCTGTATTCATCTATGTGTCTTTTTGATCCTCTATTAACATCGTTTTATTTTCTGTTATGTTCGATGATAACCTGATACCACTCGATCCCTGCTCCAGATCCTAATGGTTCGTTCTCTTTATTAAAATTTTATTCATATTTTTTAATATATTTTGAAAATATGCATTTGTTTTCTTTTGTGTAGGACCAATGGTATACAAGGGAATATACCATCTTTTCTACCAGTACAACCCATACGGCGCCGTTTGGGATGTAAGAATCGTGTGGGGTCACTCCACGTCACTTGATCTAGTTAACTGGACCCCACAGCCTCCAGCATTCAGTCCATCTCAGCCGTCAGACATCAACGGTTGTTGGTCAGGCTCCGTCACGATTCTACCAAACGGCACACCGGTGATCCTCTACACCGGCATTGACCAAAACAAAAGTCAAGTCCAAAACGTCGCCGTTCCGGTTAACATCTCCGATCCATATCTCCGAGAATGGTCGAAGTCGCCGGCAAATCCTCTGATGGCTCCTAACGCCGTCAACGGAATCAACCCCGACCGGTTCCGAGATCCGACCACGGCGTGGATGGGACACGACGGAGAATGGAGAGTCATCGTCGGAAGCTCGACGGACGATCGTCGAGGATTAGCGGTTCTTTACAAGAGCAGAGATTTCTTCAACTGGACGCAAGCGACGAAGCCTCTTCACCACGAAGACTTAACCGGAATGTGGGAGTGTCCTGATTTTTTCCCGGTTTCGATAACCGGAACGGACTGTCTCGAAACGTCGTCGTTTGGTGAGGTGAAACACGTGCTGAAAGTTAGTTTGATCGAGACGTTGCATGATTATTACACGATTGGGAGTTACGACCGTGAGAAGGATGTTTACGTACCGGATCATGGGTTTGTGCAAGATGGTTCGGCTCCGAGGTTGGACTACGGGAAGTTTTACGCGTCGAAAACGTTTTACGATGATGTTAAGAAACGAAGGATCTTGTGGGGTTGGGTTAACGAGTCTTCACCTGCTAAGGATGATATTGAGAAGGGTTGGTCTGGTCTTCAGGTAACATTTATTTTCCCCTTGATTAATTCTTGAGTTAAATCTAGTAAACCTGTTTACATTAGGAACAAAGTCGCATTTGAATAAATCTTAAGTTATATGCATACGGACTAGTCCACTAATCGCCAATTGGAAGTTTATCTCGATTAATAGTTGATTTTTGTTATTTTAACAGTCATTTCCAAGAAAAATATGGCTTGGTGAATCGGGAAATGAGCTGCTACAATGGCCGATTGAAGAGATTGAGACCTTGCGTGAGACACAAGTCAAATGGGACAACAAGGTTCTTAAGGCAGGGTCTACTATCCAAGTTCATGGTGTTACTGCTGCACAGGTAAGAGTCGATACTTAACCTCGATCAGATTAATGATTGATCCGCGTGAAATAAGAATCTATCTTTGGTATTGAGCAGGCTGATGTTGATGTATCATTCAAAGTGAAAGATTTGGAAAAAGCGGATGTGATTGAACCAAGTTGGACTGACCCTCAAAAGATATGTAGTGAGGAAGATTTATCGGTTAAGTCCGGTTTAGGGCCATTTGGTTTGATGGTGTTGACATCAAATGACATGGAGGAATACACATCAGTTTACTTCAGAATCTTCAAGTCAAATGATACTAAGTACGTAGTCTTGATGTGCAGTGACCAAAGCAGGTATGTGATCTTTATACACCAACTCAAAGACACATTCAGATTCTTTTCGTATTTACATGAACTGCTAACTTTGTTGTTATGGCACTCGTATACAGATCTTCGTTGAATGAAGAAAATGATAAAGCAACGTTTGGTGCTTTTGTAGCAATAGACCCTTCTCAAGAAACACTTTCTCTTAGGACTTTGGTAAGTTATAATTATACGTAAAGATATGATCTCAGACAGATGTCTTGTACCAACTATCTAGTGAGTATGCTTCAATAGAGCATCATAGTAGGGAAATGATGAGTGTTATTTTTGACTATTACTTTGTAGATTGACCACTCTATAGTGGAGAGTTATGGTGGAGGAGGCAAAGTATGTATAACTTCTCGAGTGTATCCAAAATTGGCAATAGGAGAAAATACAAATCTCTTTGTCTTCAACAAGGGAACTCAAAGTGTTGATGTCTTGGGCCTAAATGCTTGGAGCTTAAAGTCTGCCCAAATCAATGGCGAGAGAGTGTCACCTTTCAGCGAATGTGAAGATTCACACTCACTTAATCAGTATTGATTCTTTAGTGAAGTATATTTCACATTTTTACGGGGGAAATATTAAATAAATAATTTTCATTTTTTTCTTTTTGTAAATTTGTATTTTTCAAACTTTGAGAACTCAATACAAAATTTGGGAATTTTGTGTCTTGTGTATTATTCTTACGCAGAGATGAAACAATTTACTCATTTAGGTTAAATAATATTATCTATTCTGTTTCATCGATGTTAATTATTTTTGCTTTAATTTTCTTATCATATATTTCATTTTACATTTTTAGAACATTGACAATTTTATGGTTTTACCTTTATTTTATAAATGTATTAGTTAACTAAATTAAACAAAATAACAAATTAGTTAAAGACAAACAAAAAAAACAATTATTTTTAACAAGTGTTAAAAAAACTTTAAACCATATTAAAATGAATTATATTAAAATAACTATTGTTCTTAGAATAAATTGGAAAAATATCACATGTAAGAAAAAATAATTATAAGGAAAAATTTCACTAATAAAAGGATAGAAATAAGGTTTTGTTTTTTCTAACCAATAGTCTTCTGTTAGAAACAAAACGCCCATTAAAGGCCCAGTAAATATTAACAGAAGACTATCAAAACGACATCGTCTCTACCTTAGCCACGTACAAAAGTTCTCCGTTCCAATAGAGAGAGACTTCAAAAGCAAAGCCGATAGAAACAATAGGTTGAATTGAAGACGATCTCCGCTCTGCAGCAGAAGAGGTTTCCGCTCTTTTCTTTCTCTTCCGACTGTTTTTTTTCACTATATCAATCTATAGATTATCATCTTTGCATCTTAAATAACCAAAATTAATCTGCTAATAATCTGCTAATATTAAGTACGTTAATCGTCAAGCTGCTCCGATCAATCCAATTTCGAAATTGATTCTATTGAGGTTTAGCTTGATTTTGATTCCGTTGATCTTGAAAATCCCTAATTTATTTCTTACGTATGGAGAAACGCATCTTTTCTCGTTGATCCCAAACTTACATTGATGATTCTGGTTTGTTACAGCGAGAAAGTGACGTCGTTTTGTAGATTTTGAGAGTTGGGTAATTGTGAAGTTAGCTGCTTTCTCTGCTATTATAATGATAGTGTTGAGGTGTGTGTCTTTTGTCTTTTCAGAAATGTCTGGAAGAGACCGTTATCACCGAGAGGTTCAAGACCCTTACCATGATCGACGTCGTTTTACTCCCGAGAGACCATTCCTTCGCGCCCCTCCTCCACCTTCTTCACTCTTAGAAGATCTTCAGATGCAAGAAGCTGAAATCCGGAGGCTTTTGAGTGATAACCACAGACTAGCTGACGACCGTGTGCTTCTGGAGAGAGAGCTCGGTGCAGCTAAGGAAGAGCTTCACCGTCTGAACCTGATAATCTCTGATCTCCGTGCTGAGCAGGATCTGCAGTCGAGGGAGTTCAGTGAGAAAAGGCATAAACTTGAGGGTGATATTCGTGCTATGGAGTCTTACAAGAAGGAGGCTTCTCAGCTGCGCGGCGAAGTTCAGAAGCTGAGTGAGATAAAGCGTGAACTAAGTGGAGACGTTCAGATACTTAGGAAGGATTTGGTGAAGTTGCAGTCGGATAACAAGCAGATTCCGGGTTTGAGAGCTGAGGTTGAGGACATGCAGAAGGAGCTTATGCACGCTAGGTAGAAAGATTGAACCTTTTGTTACTAAGTGACATATGGTTTCGCTTTTTAAATGCTAAAAAGGAATTGTTTTTCTGTTGGAACAGAGGTGCTATTGACTATGAGAAGAAGGAAAAGTTTGAGCTTATTGAACAGAGGCAGATAATGGAAAAGAACATGGTTTCTATGGCGCGTGAAGTTGAAAAGCTACGAGCAGAGCTTGCTACTGTTGATAGTAGGCCGTGGGGTTTTGGTATTATGACTCTCCTAATCTAGATCTGTCCTGGTGTTTCATTAGAGTCGCTAACTGATTTGGTGTGATATGTTATGTGTCCAGGTGGATCATATGGGATGAATCTCGGCACTATGGATGGCGCTTACCGTGGTTCTTATGGAGAAACCGATGGTTTTCTGGTACGTGTGCTTGTATCCTTGTATCATGTGATTTTTTTTTTTTAAGTGTGAATTTGTACTTTGACACGTCATATTATTTTGCTTGTTTCTTAGGGATCTTCGGAAAGGAGTCAATATTACAGCCATGGGTCTGGCTCGCAGAAGAAACCTCGCTTGGATCGTCACTGAATCGTATCAACGATCCTGGGAAAAGAGAATGAGGTGAGTCTAAATTGGGCACTTTGAAACACTCCTGTGGCTTTTTATGGTTATGCATATCTACTCTAAATCAAAACGTTAGTTCTTCTGATCTCTCAATAAGGCATTTTAATTATGTAAGTTAGATGGCTAAACTATGTCGTATGTTTCTATAATTCAATGATTTGGTTTTTCCTGTTTGATAATAGCTATGTCCTCTTATCCCTCTTATTTTTCTGCTCGCCTCGTTTACTCTCTGGCTTTGATTGTTTTGTAAATGATAATCCCTCTGATAGAAACCTCAGAGGAGGATGCCCTTGTTGTATTTGTATGACATTACTCTCTTCGTGCTTCAATCCCACACTCCTTTCTTCTGTTGTATTCTTATTTATAAAGATCTGGTGAGCTAACCTAACCCCTTTCTAAGGGGTTAAAGGCTTTAAATACTTGGCCTAAGGAGATATTTGAGAGAATGTAGTTGATTTCGGCCACATTTTTTGGGAAACTGTCGAGTTGCAATTGCTTGTTTATGGAAGCTGAAAGAGAGAGATTTTCCACGGGTCATTGCTTTTATGTGGTGGTGTTATGTAATGTTCTAGTAAATTTAAGGTATACAAGAGAATCTCAGTTAAGGTGAAGTGGAAACTGGAACCATTGGAAGGCACAACATATGGGAGGAACAGAGACATTGGTCCTCTATGGCCTTCGAGTCATGATAATGATAGATACTGAATGCTAGTGCTGATGTGGCTGATGGTTGCGGTGTTGGCAAGGAAGTGAAGTTGTTGATTCATAAAGACGCTTGGCGGTTACTGAACTTGGAGAGTATAAATAAAGATCTACGAGAGTTGTTGAGGGGTATCAGAAGATCATAGAGAATTGTTAGGCAAATCAGAGGAGTGTCTCTGCATCTGAAAGCAAGTTCAGAGAGGTTGTTCTCCGGATTTGAAGGCTCAAGGTCTTGTTTGAGATCTTGAGATTGTATCGGTTCCGTTGAGCAATAATATTTCACGGTGCTAGCCAATGGAAGAAAGGTGATTTGGAGCTGATGCACAGCATTTTCTGATGGGTGCCAGAATCTCAATGTCATAGATTGAATATCATTCCGAACAACATAAAATGAGTTCAGAAGTTAGGAGGCTGGGTGAAGATTATAACTCATGGATGACAGATGGACATATCAAAGCGACGTTTCATCGAGTTCCTTAATCAGAGGCCTTCATGGGGACTCCTGCATTTGCTGATGAGCGGGCCTTCAAGTTACCATGAGTCTGTAATTATCTGTCTAGATCTGAGCTTTCTGGAAATATTGAAGGTGGGCAGACAGCTGATAACGACTCTGTTAGGACAGCGTTGATGAAGCCATTCTGATGCAGAAGTTTATTTCTTATTTCTGGAGCTTTCACGACGAGCAAGAGAGAAAATCTTCGTTCATGTGCTGTGTGGCAAAATACGGTGATGCATTCTATAATTAGCTGCTATGTTTGGTTCCTAGTAGTTGCCTGAAGAGATAAACATCTCTGTCTTCGAGGCGGCACAAGCTTCAACGTACCTTCTGCTCCTATCAGTTATTTTGCCTTCAGAGATGAACTTTTCCATATTTCAAGGGATCGTCAGTGGCCTTGTAGGTCATGTTGATGGTACATCAGTTTTTTCTTTCCAAGGATGTTGATGTGCCTTACAAAAAAAAAAAGATCTTCCAACGAGTCAGGTATTCGATCTTCCCAAGAAAACTTCGCTTACGAGAAAGTTTATTTATGTAATTTCTGGTTATATCTTCTAGAGGTTAGCTATGTTTTGTTTGGCATATAGGTCCTCATATAAGTCTTTAATTTTTTGCATATAACCGATTCATTTTTGTTTCTCTGTGTCCGCAATATTATTTTTGCCACATAAATCTTGGATTCTCTTTGGTGCTGTGACAATGGAGGTTGAATCAGTCATTTTTTTCTAGAGGATTTGTGAGACTCTCCTAGATTTCACAGTAGATTGTTGATAGAAATGAATTGCTGGACTGATGGAGAAGTAGCTGTGCTTGAAGATGGCTCACTACATTGTTTTGTGCTGTTGCGTGGAAGAAAAGTTCTTTAGAATTGACTGGACAGGATTATCTATGCCATGTGAAGTTTCTGGAGCCTGCGAGAGATCTATAGATAAGAATAAAGGCAAAGCTTTTGTAGATGAGTAAAACATAGGATCAGCTCACTTAAGCCCGGAGCTGACAGCTACTGCTTTAATTTCAAGCGTTGAGGGTTTATATTGATCTGAAAGTAGATCGGTGTAGGTTTGACCAGGATGTAACTTTGTCTACTTCTTTTCCGAAGACTGAGAAACTCTGTTTTAAGAAGAGCGCTCTTTCTTCGCGCAAGGCGCAGACCCAGACGCCATGGTGTTCTAAGGCGCCTTAAGCGCGGCGAAGGTGCGCCTTGAAGTTTCTGGTGTCTCCATTTGAGTTGAATCTCGTCAATGACGCTTTAGGTGTCTTGGGTGCGTTGTTGGTGCTAGCTTTGTGCATTGAAGAATCATATCTTTGATAGTTGAAAGAATCAAATCTGGATGTGAATGGGTTAGGCTCACATGTTCTGCATATCGAGTCTGTTGAATGAATCAAAGCGGGAGAAGCTGTTGGAAGAGGAGTAATCGTGTGCAGCAGGTGCTTGGGACAGAGTCGAACAAGAAGGGACTTTCTTCATAGGAACAAGTTGTCTGAACGGGTTTCCACCAAAAGCAGACGTGCTAAAAGCAGGAGTGCTTGTGCGGGGTCATCTAAGAAGGATTTCTTTTCAGGAAACATTGATCCATAAGGCGCGCTCCTTAGTGCACCATGGAGGCTCTACCATCTCTCATTTTTAAAACACAGCTGGGAATTGATGAAAACGACCTACATCTTCAGAAAAGTTCTCCCTCTTGTGTCCTTATCGACTACAGATGGAACTCTAGTGGAACTGTATTCTCTACAGATCAGCATGTTAAGGTAGATTAGAGTGGTTACTCTGAATCTGCAAGATGATTGGTACAGCACTGCAAAGCTTCAAAGCTTCCAATAATTAATCTTCTTGGAACAATACACGGTACGGGAAGGGATAGTTGTACTCAGGCATTTGATGAGCGTTGACACGAAAAGAATTGTCCTTCAAGCTCCATACCCGTTTCACCTCTTAGACACATATGTGTAGATATATTCGCTCTTTCGTGTCATGTAGCATTTGTAGGCATTGCATGAGATTTTCACTATTAAAAAACTGCTCTGTTGTGGTCTTTACAGGTTTTAATTATTCTTCTCTTCGTTGCAGGAAACAAAGCTTGAAAAGGACAGACTTCGAGGCCAATCATCTACTAGTTGGAATCGAAAAAGGAACCAAAATGGTCATTATAGAAACCAGTAAGTGTGTTACAATCATCTTTACATAGTCAACATCTAAATGCGTTTTAATATCATAATCAACAAGTTGAAAGTTACTTAATACATATAACATTGCAAGTCATGATTCTGATTCTGACATTTTCTTTCATGTTGTTAGAACCGGAGGCAACATCTTGGATCTTTTCCCTCGCACCAACGTCTTGGTATCAGGAAAAACTCCGTCGCCGATTTCCTCAACCACACCATCTCTCGTCACACTAATGGGGTACGCAACCAAGTGTACACCGTTCATGTCCACGACCTTTTCTCCACTGTAAATATCCCACATCTGCTCCCCCATTGTTCTTAATCCTCGGACGCATTCAAGACTCTCTGGCTCCGAGAAAGATAACTCATCCACTGTGATCTGGCCACCTGTATGCTCGTACCAGAGCGACAATCGGTAAGCTCGAATCTCATTGGTCTTGGTTGTATTTCTTTGGTAGCAACCTATTGCAATCTCTGTGTCACGGCAACCGTCCATTGATCTCTGATTTATGTTGGCTGATCCTATTAAAACGTATGCGTCGTCCACTACAAACACACATAGAGACAATAATAAGTAAACAATCTTCAGTTTTGTTTCAGGTTAGGGGTTTAAACCAAACCTATCATGATCTTGGAGTGGACATAGACCATGAATCTCCGGTTCCTCTGTGCGTTCCAGTACTGTGTTTTGGGATGCGGTGACGAAACTGCTTCATACTCTCCTTCTCTCTTCTCTTCTCTGTTTGCGAGACAGAAGAAGTTTAAGTAATCTCTCGGATGCGACCCGTCTCCAGTTTCCCATATCGCCTCTCCAATGATTTTATACATCATAGACATTGTCTCTCTCGTCCAATGAAGCATCTCTTCGACCGTTTCGCTCTCCGGTGGCCCTTCAGGCCACATTGGTATCACTATATACACAGCAAACCTCTCCCTCTCTCGTATCTTAGCTGCAATCTTTAAAGCTATTTCAACCGGGATCAAGTTTGTGCATCCGCTTCCGCTCTTCCCCTCCCAATGCTCGCAGCCTCCCATGAAATACTGATTCTCAATGTATATAAACCTCTCTGCTTTCCGAATCGCTGCGACGTAGCCGTCGTGTACGCTCCTCTCAACCTGTAAGCCTCTAGGCATCTCCGTAGCCGACACGTGGTCTATCGATCTCAGGACTTGAACGTTCCAGTTCCTGTCATCTTCTTCAGTGTTTGCACTGCTTACTAAGTTTCTTATCCCTGAGGTGTTGACCAAAACAGAAGGGTTACACTGTTTGGTCCATCTTTGTTCGAAGTTCTTCAAAACATCCCAAGCTGCAGGCCCGACCACACACACGTGGCAATCGTGCCACGGCTCTCTTGGTCCTCCTCTGCTTAGCTTAGCTCCAGCGAGGCTTGTTTGATAGAAATCATCACTTGTCCCGATTGTACGGAACAGAGAATGCTCCTCTGTGTCGTAACGACCATCGCAGAGGTCGAAACCGCCGAGGAAGCTCATGATCTCTCGCTCTTTTGTATTTGTATTCGTTACACGTGTGTCCACCGTGATGGTCTTTTGGTGATGTGCGAAAGCCGTGGGGAGCTTCTTGTGCGATCTTGGACAGAGTCTACAAACAACACTTGTGTCTCTGAAGTAAGCAAGAGCTGTTTGGTCGTTTGTTCGCATTACACCTCTGTTCTTGATCATCGGTAGAGACGACTCGTCGTTCCACAGCATTACTCTCACCGCTACGCCTTCATGTGCTTTGCGTTTCAGAAGCTCACCGATTGTTACTCCCACTGCGTGTGGAATCTCTGTTTCATCGTCCCGTACGAGAACGAGATTAGGGTTTAATGCCCATCCTGCGATGTAAACTAAGTGCCTAGCGCAATCAATCGCTTTATAAACATCTTCCCATAGGTTTCTTGCATTACAAGGAACATCATGAACCCTAGGATCAAACGTGGCTTTATGGTGCGCGTCTTGGTACAATACAACTCTGCAGTTCGATCTCTGAGGGAAGCTCGCGTTCTTAATACCTTGAAAAGGCTCTCCTTCGAGCGTTTTGCACCATCCCGGTTCTAGATAAGCCGGTCTGAACCAAATCATACACTTGAGCTTCAAGTTAGGTTTCGTTGATCCGTTATTTGTAGTCAGAGGAAAGCACCCGTTGACAATTGCTGTATTAGAAGTGAGAATCTGTTCTGCAGAGATTCGGAATCTTCCGAGAACAGAACAGTGAGTCTTGAGCGTGATTGTGATCGTCGTGTCTGAAACCGGATGTGCGCAGAGGATCTGAAAAGTTTGGTTCCAGACACGGTCATGTTCTGAGCTTGTCTTAGCAACTTTCTTCTTGTTTAGCTTAACGGTCACGTAAGCTGGTCTTGGCTTCGTACATATACACTGCGAATAAGATAACAAGCAGCTCATGAGAATTAACAAAATGTTATCTTCATCTTTAACAACATAATACGTACATTGAAAGGAAATGTAGGAGAGAAAGGGGTTGCGTCGAAGATTGTAATCTCGAGTGTTCCATGGAAGAACTTCTTCTGTTCCTCAAGCTCCATTTGTACGAAAATGGATCTATAAGTGTATGAGAGAAACGTTTCTGCGATTATGTGTGCTGAAGCTGGGTCAGTTACATAATGCACAAGGATGTGCCTGGTTTATTATATATATGCTTTTGGCTTTTGGTTAAACTTGGAGGATTCTCCAAGGACAATCTTAAAGAAAACATTCAACAACATATTTTATATGTGTATTAATTTAAAGGTTGAAGTGTCTTGGAATACAAATCAAGCATTCGGCTTTGGTTTATCACTACGAGTTGTAAAAGCAAACTATTGAAGTGTATCGAAATATAAGTTTTGGGATAAAGGGGGAGATACTAAGAAAATGTATGGTGGTCTTGGTAAATTTCATGTGGGATAAGCCATAAGCCACGTCTAACACAGTAGCATTAAGAAGCTGCAGCAAATAGCACTTTGGGACCCAATTTAATACGACGTTCTGTGGCTGATGATGACAAAATAATCCTTTTTAACTATGTCCAAAGACACTAATCCATACATGTCAAAACTCAAAATAAACACTAAAATCCTTTTAACTGAGAGTAACTGAATATTGAAAATGACTGATGATTTTATTTGGTTTATGTTGTAAAAGGATGGCTGGTGATTTTGTATACTTCGGAATGGAGAAAACCATCAAACAAATCTCAAATTATACAAGGACTGAATTAATATTTTTATGGAATTTAATCCCAGATTATACAAGTATGAAATAGAATATGATACCGGTTGTCAGTTGAACATAAAAAAAGCGAGTGTTACAGATAGATTAATAATTATAGTTTTTAGTTGAAAATTAATTAATTCAAAAAAAAAATATATTACCAAAATATATAGTGCTAAAACTCATGAAAGCTCTGTTTGATTAATAATTCATTATATAATTTTATATAAGAAACTTGGAGTTTTAGATATGTAAAAATACTTTTATTATAGTTTATAAATTAACAAAAAATACATAACATTTTCTGCTTAGTGAAAAATAGGATTATGATACAAATGTTTTTTTTCTTTTTAAAATATATGAGACAAATAAAACTGTTATACATAAATGTTTTAAGACAAATAAATTTATTGATTATATTTTTTTTTAATAATTTCATAATTTGTAATAGATATATTAGTGTTAACAAAAACATCAGAATGATATAATATTTTCAAATATTTTACAGAATTTTTTATTCTATATATTACTGTGCAGGAGTATATAACAGTAAAATATAGAAATTATGTATTTATTTGGTATTTTGTCGACATTTGGTATGTTATCTACTTTATTATTTTTGTCTATATGATGCATGCACTAAGTAGGTTTACTAGCGGGTTTGACCCAACTAGATTTATCATGTATAGAATAGAAAACAAACCCAATTGTTAGGGACTGAGCCGCAAAAACACATTAATTTTCTTTTTCCAGAAAATACATAAATGTATTATTTATTTATTGATAAAAACAAACAAATCTCTTCAACCTCTCTCTCTCTCTCTCTCTCTCCCCCCAACGCCGCGTGAAACGAAATGACGAACTACGGCTCGATCCCGACGTCGTCTCACCCATCTCCCCCCATCGATCTCGAGTACATCTCACGCGCAAAACACCGCATCAAATCAGGTCTCGCCACGCGCCGCCCATGGAAAACGATGTTCGATCTCCAATCCACGAACCTCCCACACGGCTTCTTCGACGCGATCTCGAGGATCAAGACGAACCTCGTCTACTTCCGAGCCAACTACGCCGTCGTCGTCCTCCTCGTCCTCTTCCTGAGCCTCGTCTACCACCCGACCTCGCTCCTCGTCTTGGCCGTCCTGGTCGTCTTCTGGATCTTCCTCTACTTCCTCCGCGACGAGCCTCTCGTGGTCTTCCGTCACCAGATCGATGATCGGACGGTCATGATCTGCTTATCGGTTTTGACGATCGTGATGCTTTTGTTCACGCACGCGACGGCGAATGTTCTCGGGGCGGTGGCGACGGCTGTGGTGTTGGTTTTGGTACACGCGGCGGTTAGGAGGAGTGATAATTTGTATCTTGATGAGGAAGCTGCGGCCGCGTCGGAAGCTTCAGGGCTGACGTCATATCCATAAATAAAAACCAATTTGTTATTTTTTTTTTGTTTTGTTTATGTTACTGTGTTTGATTGAGGGACTTTGAAAACGTTCGTTTCTACTCTGTTCAATTGTGTACAATTTGTTCTAATTTGTTTACTTCTCATTCTCAATGATAATCATGAAGCAAGTGTAACGTTTCGATTTTTAGTTAAGTGATATGTTATGTAGAGAGATTCAAAAGAACTTACATAGTCATTTTTTTGTCTAGGAATGTTTTTGAATTATGTTTTGAGTTAAAAGTAATTAGTGTGTATTGTTAGGCTGCAAGTCACTCCTTTTTTACTTAGACGTAGCTGCTTCTTCTCCATCATCAAGCTATTGGATGAGTCTCTTTGATGACCAAAGATGAGCTTATGGCTTTGAATGTTTACAACCGCCCAGCCCTGTACCGTCCCGCTCTATACCGCAGTTGACAGTAACAAAAATTTCTACATATACCATATCCTTTATATACTAAAGCACAAGTCACCTAACTAATCAGAATATGACATGTGGCAAAAACATTTAAAAATAAATATTAATACAAAATTATCTTTCTAAAAATCACATTCAAGTCCCGAGTTTTCAGTGACTGCAAATACCTACATTCCTAAAAAAATTCCCATTATAAACACCACGTTCAAAAATATGATCCGATTTAAAACTGCCTCTATACCTTCTTCATCTCTCTTCTTCTGCATTGCTTCTTATTTTTCTTTTTTCTCTTTCAGATATTCGACAGATGCAAGAAAATCCAGACAAGTCATATTCTTTTATTATTTGTTTCAGCTTGAAAATGGCATCTGAGTGTTGAGTCTACTCCTGTTTTAAAGCGTTGTCAGATAACAATAAGTATCTCTAACTCTTTTATTTATAAAATTAGTATTTATAAATCTGTTTTTTCTATTGCCTATTTTAGGAAACTACTTGCCTTGCTTTAATCCAATAAAATCAGAAATGTAGGGGGAAGAAAAAAAATAAGCTTTAACAAGAAAGAAGTATATCAGGCCAAGATACAATCAAGCAAAAGATAAACTCAAATTACAGACAAAACGAAGGAGCATTCTCTGAAAACAATTGTATCCTTACTTCTTTTCTAAATAATTCTCTCTTACTCTTTAAAATTCTATATTATGTTTTTGTAGCCTCGAAGGTGGTTAAGCATTTTCAAATTTAAAGATGTGGAAACAACAGCAGCAACAACCAAAAAAAATAACACTCAACCGAAGGAAAACAGGTATCAACTATCTACAACTATGATAATGCAAATATAGTTTTTACAAATTTGTTTGTTATGGTTTGACAATTTCACTAATCTATTTGTTATAAACAGAGCATTTTCGACTATCTTAGGAATTTTTAGAAAAAAATTGTATATTTACGTACATGATTAATAATATTTTTTATTATATTAATCTTATCAGAACAGTCATTAAAACAATAAAAATAAATGTGAATAGATTAAGCATGATCTTTTTAATGCAAACAAAACTTGACCCGTGCTTAGCACGGGATGGTAATACTAGTATCTATATGTTTTTATAACTGTTAAAACCATACCGCAGTTGAACCGTTTGTTCCGCATCGCTCAAACCGCTGTTACCTTTCGGAGCCTATGTTATGTACCTTGGTGTCCTGCTCAGAGGAGGTGGCTGATGAATCTCAGATGCTGCTCATCTTTTTTTTATCTAAAACTTGATACGGCGTCGTTTCGTTAATCTGCCCTTATTTTGGATAGTCCACTCCAGCCATTGGTTTAACCCGACCAGACCCGTAAAAAACCGGCAAGTCAACAGATAGAACAGAACCATCTTTAAACCCTAAACATTGTCCGATCTCAATCTGATAATCTCCTCTCACTTTCTCTCTTCCGATGGCGTCTTCGAAAGTGTGCAGATTATCGTCAAAGATACATTCTTTAACGCAGAGGTTAAGCAAGACGAATGTCCACGTCTCATCCATACCCTCTCCCATCAAATCTTCATTACCATCCTCAGCGACTCCCCGTATCAATCGATCTTTCAGGTCAGTGTCAATGGTGAAAAACCCATCTTCCTCCTCCTTTAAAGTTACTATCTTTTCTATCGTGGTCTTAATTTTTGCCGTTTGAAACGCAATAAATAAGCTTTCTTTCTTCCTTCATTTTTGCGTTGGAAATGGATCAATGTTCTCGAATTGGTTTTTGTTGGTGATAATCTGAAATGGGCTTCCAAAAAGAAGTCATCTTTTTAACTAAATATGGGGATTGTTTTTTTTTAACAGAGTACCTGTGGAGCTGAGTAGCTGTGTATCTATGTTTCCACTACACAGTGCGATTGCATCTTCCAGATTAGTATCAAGCCTCTCTGCTGAATCCATGAGCTGGGGTTTAGTTCCTCAAGGTCATTCTTCTCTCTCTCTTTATATTCCTACTACTGCATTTAAGAACTTAGTTTATTATTATCATTTGGTTTCTTCTGTATTGAAGAATGAGGCCTTGTTACATTTGTACCTGATATCAAGAAGATTCACCTTCTCTTGTTTCTTAATGTTGAGAATGCATCTTTGATCTTGGATGATGTTACTTTTTAAGTTTTAGACATGGTTTTTCTCGATAGTTTTAGGTCTGATAGATTTATGCTAGCTTTCTTATTATCTGCATTTTTTCATGAATTTAGATTCACACAAATTTGCATACAAAAGGACATCTCTTACCTACTTTTGCATTCTTAGTTTTTATTTGTTATGAGAAGCTTACTTGTGGTGATTGAAATTGTTTGTCTTTCTGTGTGTGCTTACATGTAGTAGAAGCCTTAGTTTCATGATTACTAGGTTTCTTACTTGCCATGAAAAGCCTACTTTTGGGTGATTGATATTGTTGTCTTTGTGTGTGCTTCTGGTTAGCATATTCACCATCTGAATTGGTCTAATCAGACATCATTTTTATCATATTGAATCTATATTTGGATATCGACTTGTTGTCTATCCTTAATACATCTAAAATATGACATTTTCTTACTCTGGCATTGCAGGTATTTCAATGCCTTTATGACAGCATTTCATCTTACAAACAAGTTTCCAGGATGAGATCGCACTTTTCATCTCTTATCGAAACTAAAGTTCCTGAATTTAGGACAGCTTTTATGCTCAAACTCTCTTTTGAGTTGTCTTCTATGATCATGGGTTATCAACAATTGAGTGATCAGTGTAATGTTGCCGGCAAAGATTATACTCGAGTTTTCACTGAAATGTCTCATCTTTTACCATGAGTCAGTAATGTGGGAATTATAATTCTTACTCATATCATCAGATCATCTTTAGATAGACATAAAACATAAAAGAAAATACAAATCATTGTTCAGGAAAATAGAAATCAATTTAGATTTTATGAGAGGAGCTTAGAAGCCGATGCTTCTACAGTTCTACTTCTTTGAAGCTAAAAGATCTCTCCATCTTCTTAGAGGAGAATATGTCGGAAGAGGTGGAGATTATCAGACACGCCAGAGCTTGGATTATCACAAACATGGCAGCGTTCGTTAATCTTTCAATCCACTGATACGTTTTCCTTAATGTTCTATCCACTTAACAAAATTTGCAGTGAAGAAATAAAAAGGATAAAGGAATGAAGAAGGTAGAAGGTAGAAACCGTAGAAGTATCGTTTACAGATTGTTTGTTTGTTTGTAAAAGTGAATGATCATTTTCCAATGGGCAAATCTCCAAAGTAGCACCTTTTAAGTTTATATCACAAAAATAGCACTCAAAAACTAAAATGACCAAAATAGCATTTTATCTTTTGAAAAATTTAAATTTTTTTATTTTTTTAAATTTGAAATCTTATTCCCAAAACCTCACTTCTCAACTCTAAACCCTAAAACCTAAACTCTAAACCCTAAATTCTAAACCCTAAACCCCACCCTTTGAGTGCTATTTTTATGACTTTTGGCCTTGAGTGCTAGTTTGGGAACAAAAACTTGATTTAGTGCTATTTTAGTCTTTTTCTCTTTTCTTTCCAATTACGTAACACAAGCTTTTGTTCTTGTTTCTAGTATTTAGAAGAAAAAAAACAAATTTCTTATATTTAATCAAATTTAATCGATTTGAAATTATCTAAATTACTAACTTTTATGGGTTTGTTGTGATTTATATGGAAAATTGAATGCTTTGTTCTAATGCGATTTTAGCAAGTTTGTATAAATATAATTTTTGTATAAAATTTTTTAAACTATTGAGCATCATTACTGGTGGTTTTTCAACTCTGTTTTTGAACAAAAACTTATAATTAAGAGAAACATAAAAACAGGATGCTTAATAAAGATGACAACTTTTAGAGAGATAGTATCAACCCTTTTTTAATATATTCTAAATATTAAAATTAATTGTTACATAAAATTAGAATAAGTTACTAATATAAAACTAGGTAGAAACTCTATCAGAGATTACACGTTAATCATGCTCTAATATACATTACATAATTTAAAAGAATCTAATACTATGATAATCTTTCAGTTATTTTTTTATAAAAAAAGGTCAATCAGATCTTCAGTCATTTTGATCAAATCCCTATTATTGTTGTTTTCGTATAAAAGTGGTGCTCGTTATAGTGATTTTGAGAAATGATTTTTTTCCCTTAACTTCAGAAATAATATGGTTTATGTTGCAAACAAGACACATGTTTCTTGCAAGACGAAGTCACTACATCGAGCTAAAAGTCTTTGCAACAATCACTAAACTATAGCAAAGAAATTATACTATCACTAACCGATTGCAACTTTGCAATAATTATGTATATTATACCAGCAAAAAATAAATGCGATTGAAGTATTAACATAATTTCGCTTAGTTGTCAAAGTCACTAACGTGTCCCTCGAGAGTTCTTGTTCGGACCACGTTAAGATGTCGGTCGAAAACCATGAATAACATATACTTAAAAGACTATATCATCAAAATCTTCTTGTTGAAAGAAGCCAATCATCAACATTATTAATTTAACAAACGACATAATCACTACAAGTCTACAACAAATACACAGCACACACCGTAAGCCAAATGCAAATAACAAAAACAAAATATAAAAATCTTGTTTTATTGTTACGTCGTCAATTAAATATATAAGTACGACAAAAACATCATGAACATCAGTAATGCAGAACATAACAGCTATACTCAACAGTAGCATCACCGTTCTTGAGATTAAACCACTTTGTTCGAGCCTCGACATAGCCTCTAGCAAACCTGAAAAGCCCACTTCCTCCAACGATAGGCATTTCTCTGACCTCCGAAAACGGAGTGTTCCGACCAAGAATCGTGATCGTGCTCCCGTTGTACTTCCCTGTCTTGAAAACAAAGTTCATAGCCATTAGAAACCCTAACTCCTTTTGGGCCGCACCGGCGTAAAACCCTTGTGCCTGGCCAACTAACGTGGAGTTCGTCGGGACTTTCGCCGTCAACGCGTTGTCGATCATAGTGATTCCTCCGAAGTAGGTAGTAGAGTTTGTAACAGGTGGCTGGATCATGATGGAGGTTGGGTTTGGACCGCTTAAAATGTCGTGCCAATAGACTTTGAAATGGGTTAGCTTCTCTTTGTTGTGGAGGCCGAGGAGTTTACGATCTATGGTTCTTGCAAAGTTGTCTCCTTCGTCTCCGGTGGAAGAAACGACGGCGAGGACGAGGATTTGGACGGCGAGGAAGAAGATGAGCTTGGCCATGAGTTTTTTTTGGGTTATGGTATTGGTTTGTTATAAATGAAGCACGAAACTAACGAGGTGTATGATGTTATTTATATAATATGTCGAGTTTTAGACATGTTTCTAGAGGAAAATAAAAAAAAACTGTATATATTACTATATTGTTTATTAATAAATAATTGTATATTTTTATTGTATTTGTGGATTCGTTTTGATTTTATGGATTTGTTAAATAACATTTGACTAGGGAATGTGATAATATTTGTTCATAAATTAAAATAAGTTCAGTTAAAATAAATAAATTAAATAAGTGGAGGTAGTTGATTTGTATTCATGTGTGATGCGCGTAGCGCGTGATGGTTTTCTATCTTAAATAATCGTTGCTTTTATTCGATCTCCCTTTGTTTGTTTACTTCGCAAAAGTTTTCGTTCCATACCTTTTTTCTATATATAAATTATAACGTATCTTTAGTGCCATTCTTAGACTATTTTTTGTCAAATTATCAACCCTTACATACGTAATTTGAATAAAAACAAATTAAACTATTTGGTAGCTAGAGATAGTTAATGAATTTGTCGTGGTCTACCTATCAGCAACGTGGCAGTTTGTAACTTGTGGTTCGGTCGAGAGAACGACAATGAAATCGGACAAATATTGGTTCGGTCGAGAGAACGACAATGAATTCTGTTTTGAGTTTAAAAGTAAGAACAAATGACTTATGAAAGCTGTTAGCAATTAGCCTTGGATGGTCGTAGTTGTTATGCATATTTCAAGAGTGGTTCAAGAATGAACATGTTTCAGTGATAATCTTGAAACAAAAGTGTAAACTTAGTTATTTTGTGGATACTCATAAATCATAATATACCAGTGGTTCGTAATCATGAGTGATTATTATATAGTTAGGCTACAAGTCTCTGTGAACTCCTCCTCCAAGTCACTCCTTTACTTGACGTAGCTACTCCTTCTCCATCATCAAGCTTAGAGAATTTTATAAGCAAAGCCATTTTGAGTAGATACTTGAACAGCCTTATCATCAATGTTCTCGAATTGGTTTTGTTGGTGATAATCTGAATTAATGGGCTGCAAAAAAGAATTCATCTTTTTTTTTTAAGTGGGGATGATTTTAACAGATTACCTGTGGAGTTGAGTAGCTGTGTATCTCTGTTTCCACTACACAGTGCTATTGCATCGTCCCGATTAGTATCAAGTCTCTCTGCTGAATCCATGAGCTGGGGTTTAGTTCCTCAAGGTCACTTTTCTCTCTCTCTCTCTCTCTCTCTCTCTAGAAGTAGAGAGAGAGTCTAGAAGAGAGCGAGAGAAGAGAGAGATAGAGAGAGAGAGAGCGAGAGAGAGAGAGAGAGAGAGAGAGAGAGAGAGAGCGAGCGATAGAGATAGAGATAGAGAGAGAGAGAGAGAGGAGAGAGAGGAGAGATAGAGATAGAGAGAGATCTATCGAGCGAGAGCAGCGAGAGAGAGATAGGATCAGAGAGAGCCTCTATGATCTCTCTCTCTAGCTCTATCTCTCTTCTCTAGATCTCTCTCTCTCTAGTAGATCTCTCGCTCTTCTCTCTCTCTCTCTCTCTCTCTCTATCTCTCTCGCTCTCTCCTCTCTCTATCTCTCTCTCTCTCTCTCTCTCTCTCTCTCTCTCTCTCTCTCTCTCTCTCTCTCTCTCTCTATTCCTACTGCATTTTTAGAATTTACACTCTGTTGTTTCTTCATTTTTATGCCTATTCTGCACATTTTCCATCAATTTGTGAATCTCCATGAATAAATTATTATTTACTTTGTCCACAAGACACATGTTTCTTGCAAGGGGAAGTCACGTCGTCAGTACCGGTCCTGAGATATTTATGGTCCCATACGAAATACGAAACTTAGGCCCCTAGATAATATATAAAAAATATATCGATAAAAACTTAAGTTTATAATAAAAAATACAATATCCTCAAAACTAAGAAAAATTATCAGTTCTTAAATATAGATTTTCTTGTATTTTTTCTTGCAAAATCATCTATCAAATCAGTTATTTTCTTTTTTTGTTGTCGTTACAATTTTTTTTTCTTTTTTTTTACCTTTTAATCTACTCATATTTAATAACACAGAATATATAAATTTTAATTATTTTTGTATTATAGTGATGTCCCACAACGTTTTTTTCTTATCGTTTATATACACATAACAAATTATCAAATTGATATAATTATAAGTAATGAAATTGAAGAAAATAAATCCTAAAATTTTTACAAAAATAATAGGTTCCATACGTTTGTATCGTACGTTTTGGGTCAAGCCCGGGCCTGCACGTCGTCGTCGAGTTCAAAGTCTTTCCTGTAATCAAGAAATTATAAAGCAATTATATTACCACTAATTAGAACCGTTTCTTATATATAAGAACCGTATTTTAGCCAAAAAATATAAAAAAAACAAAAATAATCAAATCATGAGTTAAGAACCTTGAATAAAAAACCAGAGTTAATGCTCTAACCGAATACAATCAACTGCTAGATAAATTTTTTTTTTTTTTTTTGAAAAGGGGCATTCTTGATGGATAAATAATTGTCTAGCGATTACATTATAATTTATAAGTATAGATACCAACAAACAAATGCGATTGAAGTATAAACATAGTTTCTTGGATCGTTTAGTTGTCAAGTCAAGAACGTGACCCTCGAGAGTTCTTGTTCCAACCTCGTCAAGATGTCGGTCCAAAACCATGAATAACATATACTAAAGGACTATATCATCAAAATCTCCATGTCGAAAGAAAACAACTATCAATATTATTAATTTAACAAACGACATAATCACTACAACAAATCCGCCACACACACACCATAAGCCAAATGCAAATTAAACAAAAATAATATATTAAAATCTTGTTTTATTATTACGCCGTCAAATCAAAATATAAAACATCATGAACACATCAATAATGCAGAACATAACAACTATACTCAACTGTGGCATCGAGGTTACGAGTCCACTTTGTTCGCGCCTCAACATAGCCTCTAGCAAAGCGGAAAAGCCCACTTCCTCCCACGATCGGCATTTCTCTAACCTCCGACATCGCCGAGTTCCGACCAAGGATTGTGATCGTGCTCCCGTTGTACTTCCCTGTCTTAAAAACAAAATTCATCGCCATTATTAAACCCAACTCTTTTTGGGCCGCTCCAGCGTAAAAACCTTGTGCCTTGCCAATTAACGTGGAGTTCCTCGAAACTTTCGCCGTCAAAGCGTTATCGATCATAAAGATTCCTCCAAAGTAGGTAGTAGAGTACTTCTTAACTGGTGGCTGGATAATGATGGACGTTGGATTTGGACCGCTTATCATGTCGTGCCAATAGACCTTGAAATGGGCTAGCTTCTCTTTCCTACGAAGACCTAGAAGTTTCCGATCTATGGTTCTTGCAAAGTTTCTCCATCATCTCTGGTCGAAGAAACGACGGAGAGGAGGAGGATTTGGACTGCGAGGAAGAAAATGAGCTTGGCCATAAAGTTTTCGTTTTGTTATAGTATGGATTGTGTTATAACTGATGCATGAAACTAATGAGCCGTGTGATGTTATTTATATATATGTCGAGTTCTAAACATGTTTCTCGAGGAAAATAAATAATTGTATAATCGTTATTTATTTGATTTAAATAAGTGCAGGAGGTTGATGTGTTTATTAATGTGCGCTGCGCGTGATTGTTTTATATCTACCATAATCGTTGCTTTTATTCCCTCACCCTTTGTTTATTTCAAAAAGTTTCCGTTTCTTACCTCTTTTCTATCTATAACGTATATTTACTGCGCATTCTTAGACTTTTTTGGCCAAATTATCAACCCTTCCATACGTAATTTGAATATAAACAAATTACAAATTAAACTATTTATTAGCGAGCATTCTTAGACCTTTTTGGCCAAATTATCAACCCTTCCATACTTAATTTGAATATAAACAAATTAAACTATTTATTAGCGAGAAATCGTTAAGCATTAACTTGTCGTGGTCCACCTAACAGCAACGTGGCACTTTATAACTTGTGCATCGGTCGAGGAAACGACAATGAAATGGGACACACTGATATTTGTCTAGTTTCTTAATTCAATTCATTTGAACACACACACAGACTGGGCCAGTCAACAGATAGAACCATCAGTTAATTTAGTTTTAGACGTTGCTTTTTCTCTATAGTTTTAGTCTGATAGATTTTTTTTTGTCAACTAGTCTAATAGATTTATATTGGCTTTTTTTTTATCTGCATTTTGTCAATCAATTTGTAAATCTCCATGAATTTTAATTCACAAATTCGCCTACCAAAGGATATCTCTTACCTAGTTTTACATTCTTCGTTTTTTTTCATTTTTTTCCATTCTTCATTTTTTTGTTTTTTTTTTACTTTTTATGAGAAACTTACTTGTGGTGACTGAAATTGTTGTCTTTGTGCGTGTGTTTATGGTTTACACGCAGTAGAAGCTTTAGTTTCGTGGTTACCAAGTTTCTTACTTGTCGTGAAAAGTCTACCTGTGGTGATTGATATTGTTGTCTTTGTGTGTGCTATGGTTTAAATGTAGTAGAAGCTTTAGTTTCATGATTACTAGGTTCCGTTCAATATTTTTTGGCATCTTCATCATCTGAACTGGTCTAATTAGGCATCACTTTTGGCATATCGAGGGCCGAGGCTATATTTTGCTTTCTAGCTCTATGCATCTAAAAGTTGATATATATATTTTTAATCTGATATTGCAATTATTTCAATGCCTTATATGACAATATTTCAACTTATAAACAAGTTCACAGGAGGAAAAAGTTGTATTGCGCTTTTCATCTCTTATTGAATCTAAAAGTCCTGAGTTCAGGACATATTTTATGCTCAAACTCTCTGGTTAATTTCTCTCACTTGTTAGTTGTCTTTTTCATGTTATATACAATTCCATGGTAATCAGCAATTGAGTGATCATGTGTAATGTTGCTGGCAAAGATTATGCTCTAGTTTTCATTGAAATGTCTCATGCATCTTTTACCATGAGGAAATGGTGTTTGGATTAATAATCTTTACACATACCATCACATACATAAAGCATACAAAAATACAAATCAACGTTCAGAAAATAGAAATCAATTTAGATCGTATGAAGCGGATGAATCATCTGCTTGCGGCCGCAATATACTAAGTCTATAACCGGCGGAAAATTTACAAAAAGTCTCAATGGTCTACTGGTTAGTTGATAAGTACTGGTGCGTGAGAGGCTGTGTTCAAACCCATCATGTGCATAATTTTTTTTTCAATTTTTTTCAGCCACTTTTTTTGTTTTGTTTTGGGCTTGTGGCCTTGAGAAGTCTAGGACCGGCTGCTGCTGTTTCTAATACTTATTCTTTTGGTTGAGAGACATCATCAGAGATTAAAGGAATTAAATGGGAAATGCTGATGGAACGGGAGTGTTCGAAGCTCAAAGATCTCTCTATCTCTCGGAGGAGAATATAGGTCATTAATGTTTCCATTCAGAGATACATCTTCTTTAATTATTGTTTTACTTATTTGTTACTTCACTTGTTTCATTTCATAAATAGTGTCATTTTAACATTTTCACATAAATTAAAAATGATTTAAATACACTTATGTTATATTAATCATATTTATTTAACAATAATATTTAATAATATTAATATAAATTAAATTATTTATAAAATCATTGCATATTGTAACTAATATTAATCTTAAAATAAGTATAATGTTATTAGAATTATATTATGATACTTTTTGTGTAGCAGAAAAAAAGTCATAATATTCTTTGTGAAACAGAGAAAATATGAAAACAAGCATTTGCTCTTGTTTTTTTTTTGATAACTTGTTTTTAATGATTTTCCAAAAAAAATATTTTATACTTCAAAATTAGTCGTTAGAAAAATCACATTTCTACTGATTTGGTAAAGTTACAAAAACCCATATTCCTGCATATTTTTAACAAGAGTAAAAACGAGAAGTTAAATATAATCAAATGAATTAGTTAGAATCATATATATCTAACTCCGAGTTAAAAGAAAATAACTTTAAAAAATAGAAGAAGAAAAGATCTCCAATCATCATTATGAGCATATCAGAAGACACATGTTTCATGCAAGGCAAAGCCTGTGTGATGTTTGATGCGCGAGATAGTTTTATATCTATCAAAACCGTTGTTTTTAATTCCCTCTCCCTTTATTTACTTAGAAAAAGTTTTCGTTTCATACATTTTTTCTATATATGACGTATCTTCAGTGCCATTCTTAGACTATTTATTTTGTCAAATTATCAACCCTTCCATACGTCATTTGAATATAAACAAATTAAACTAATTGATTACCGAGAGATAGTTAATGGATTTGTCGTAGTTTACCTACCAGCAACGTCACAGTTTGTAACTTGTGTTTTGGCCGAGAGAACGACTATGAAATCGGACAAATTGACGTTAGTCGAGTTTCTTAATTCAAATCATTAGAAAATACACACACATGAGACTTGCTACATTATTCTTGAATTTAGGGGCGTGCCTGACTAAGCTGATTTATGCAGAAAGCCCATTACGTGAGGACCACTTTCCACTGTCGTGGATCGGTCGTCTACTCCATTCCGTACGTTTAGATGTGTTCGTCCACAAATATTGAAAACGGAATCAGGATAACATATAATGTCATGTTTCGGATTCATAGTTTTCTGGTTTCTTGTTGCATAGTTATTTGTCAAAATTTTCATCTACACTAAATTTCAATTGGCTATATTTACTAACAATAACTTTTATTTAGGCATAGTTACTTACAAGAACTATAATTCACTAACTCGAATTTGTATGCTTTTAGTTCGTGCTCATATATAGTTCTATTATTTAAGAATATTTACTCACTAAATGTTGAATCATTTATAAATTCATGAGATCACTTATGTGTTTTTTTTTTTCTAATATAGATAAACTACCAAAACAGGGTAATTCCTCTATAATGTAATTGATTTAGTTTTGGATTAGTTAATTTTTTATAAAAATTCTAATCAACCAACAAATTATTTATATTTAATTATAGTTATACAATTTCAAAATTTAAATTTAGAATAAAATAAAAATTCGAAAAATATAATACTGCTTATTTCTAATAGAAAATTAGTATTTTTTTTGTCAACAGAAAATTTATTATCTATATTTCGCTTAATCTTATATATTAAAACAGAAGTCACAACCTTGATTCATGTGTGATTTTTTAAAAAATGGACCTAATGGAAATATTCATAGAAATTCATATCTTATATATTAAAAGAGAAGTCATGACTTCTTTCATGTGTGATTTTTTTTTATTTGGACCATCACTTTGAAATCTTATTAAATGTATTTTATTAAGAATAATAATACATAGAATCTTTAAAATACTTTAATCATAATATCTTTTGATATATTTTTATTTAAAATATAAATATATTTATTTTAAAAATCTAACAAATCTGTTTTAAAAGATTTTTACAAGATCTTCATTTTTGAAATTATATTTAAATATTTTTCATTAATTTCGAAATTAGTTTGAATTATTATTATACATTAATAAATTCAGTAATCATTTATAAAATAAAAAATAAAAAATTCTGTAATATTTTATATATTATATAATCATAATCAATCATATTAAAAGAAAATTATTATATTGAGCTAAGTATAATAAAATTGTATTAAATTTATAAATTATATTTTCATAAGTATAAAATATTTATGTTCAAAAATAAAATCTAATATGTTGGTAAGATGGATTAAGCAAAATATATAATACATGTATAAAAATTAACATGTATTTCTTTAAAGCTTATAATATAAAATCTTTGTAACTACTTTAATCATAATATATTTTCATTTTAAATATAATATATATTTATATATTATATTTAAAAATTCTAATAAATCTGTGTAAAAGTATTTTAACAATAATTTAATATATTTTAAGTTATCGTTTATAAAATAAAAAATAAATAAATTATATCCTATTTTACCCACTTTATAGTCATGATCATGTTAAAATATAATTATTATACTTAAATAAATATGATTAAAGTATATTCAATTGATAAATTTATAAATTTTATTTTCATAAATATAAATTATTTATTTTAAAAATATAATATGATGATAGAACGGCTTAAAATTAACAAACCTTATAATACATGTCTAAAAATTAACATATCTTAGACTTTTGTATATACAATAATATATTATCTAAAATGAATAAGTATAAAAAATATTAGTAAAAAGAGATACAGCTTTGAAACACGGGTCAGAATTTAGCATAAATTAAATACAAAATAATTTTCAAATATGTTTTCTCATGAATATAATAATTTGCTTAATAAGTAAATGCAAATACAATAAGATAAATATATAATAAGAAGTTAAAATACATACGGTTTTAACCAAATGATTAATTATAACATGTAAATTATAAAATTATTATATTTGAAATAGTTATATAAATATTTAAGTATATGATTAATGTTAAAAAATATATCACTAATGTTTAAAAATAATAATTTATGTATAAAAAAAGTAAAAACAAACACCCGCGCGGTTGCGCGGGTCAAAATCTAGTTACATATTAGTTCAGACTAATAATAAATCGATTTTTTAAAATATTTTAATCAAAATATCTTTTGATATCTTTTCATTTTAAATATAAATATATTTATTTTAAAATTCTAACAAATCTGTTTAAAAAGATTTTTACAAGATCTTCATTTTCGAAATTATATTTAAATATTTCTGCTAATTTCGAAATTAGTTTAAAATATTATTATACATTAATATATTCAGTTCTATAAAATTAAAAATAAAAAATTATAATATTTTATTTATTATATAATCATAATCAATTATATTAAAATAAAATTATTATATTGAGCTAAATATAATAAAATTGTATTAAATTTGTATATTTTTTTATTTTTTTACGTAATTATAAAATATTTATGTTCAAAAATAAAATCTAATATGTTGGTAAGATGGGTTAACACTATCAAACTATATAATACATGTATAAAATTTAACATGTATTTCTTTAAAGTTAATAATATAAAATCTTTGTAACTACTTTAATCATAATATATTTTCATTTTAAATATAATATATATTGATATATTATATTTTAAAAATTCTAATAAATCTGTGATAAAAAAATTTAAACAATAACTTAATGTATTTTAAGTTATCGTTTAAAAATGAAAATAAATAAATTATATCTTATTATCTACTTTATAGTCATGATCATGTTAAAATATAATTATTATACTAAAATAAATATGATAAAATTATATTCAATTGATAAATTTATAAATTTTATATTCATAAATATAAATTATTTATTTAAAATATAATATGATGATAGAACAGCTTAATAACAAACTATATAATACATATCTAAAAATTAACATATCTTAGACTTTTATATATACAATAATAAATTATCTAATATTGGTAAAAAGAAATTCAGTTTTGAAAGACGGGTCAAAATTTAGCATAAATTAAATACAAAATAATTTTTAAATATATTTTCTCATTAATATATTAATTTGCTTAATAACTAAATGCAAATACAATAAGATAAATATATAATAAAAAGTGGTAAATACATACAGTTTAAACAATTAATTAATTATAACATGTAAATTATAAAATTATTGTATTTGAAATAGTTATATAAATATTTAAGTATATGATTAACATTAAAAATATATACCACTTATATATGTTCTAAAACAATAATTTATGTATAGAAAAGTGAAAACAAATACCCGTGCGGTTGCAAAGGTCAAAATCTAGTTAGTTGTTAAAAAGTCACTAACATATAAGATGGGTCTAAAACTATATAAACATACACATATCAAACTCCTTGAAACAAGAACCGTTATCAGTATCATTAATTTAACCAACGTCGGAACTACTACCATAAATCCACCACACAGACTATAAGGGATAAATAACTACGACAAAAACATCATTAACATCAATAGTGCAGAACATAACAACTATACTCAACAGTAGCATCGAGGGTCTTCAGATCAACCCACTTTGTTCGAGCCTCTACATAGCCTCTAGCAAATCGGAAAAGCCCACTTCCTCCTACGATCGGCATTTCTCTGACTTCCGACATGGCTGTGTTCCGACCAAGAATCGTGATCGTGCTTCCATTAGGGCATGCCCATCAAGGGTTTTAAAGCGGTTTATGGGCTCGGTTTCATAGGGTCATTTACCATTTTTATTTAAATAAATGGAGTAAAATTGGTGAACCGGTTCGCCAGAGTGAGCCCGTATGATACGGGTTCAAGTGACGTGGCAAGAGATGATTGGAAGCGCGTTTTTGTGTTGACGAAGTCGAGACACGGGGTCTGTGCAAACCAAATTCATTTGTTCTCTTTCCTAGGGTTTGTTTCTCTCAAAGGCGATTGCTTCACCATAGGGAAAAATATATATTGTTTGTGAGTTGCTTTAACGATGTCTTCCTCATCGAGTGATGAAGTAGATGAAGCTATAGAAGAAATGGTCGACCAAGTTGTTGATAATTACATCGATTCGGTGGTTAATGTTCAAGCCAAGAGACGAGCTTATATCGAAAGAGATCGGGAACGAGGACACAATCAACTATGGAACGACTATTTCATCGAAAATCCAACATACCAACCGGAAATGTTTAGGCGGCGTTTTCGAATGAACAAGCCGTTGTTCCTTCGCATTGTCGAAAGCCTAAGCTCTGAAGTTCCATACTTTCAGCAAAGAAGAAATGGGCACGGAAGGTACGGGCTATCTGCACTCCAAAAGTGTACGGCGGCTATACGTATGCTGGCATATGGTCAATCGGGAGATACGTATGACGAATATCTCCGACTTGGAGAAAGTACTGCACGTTTATGTTTGGAAAATTTCACTGATGGGATAATGGAATTGTTTGGAGAAGAGTATCTGAGAAGACCCACACCCGATGATCTTCAACATTTACTCGATATTGGAGAGGTACGCGGTTTTCCAGGGATGATAGGCAGCATCGATTGTATGCATTGGGAGTGGAAAAACTGTCCTACGGCTTGGAGAGGACAATACACACGTGGTTCAGGAAAGCCGACAATTGTCTTAGAAGCTGTGGCATCTCAGGATCTGTGGATATGGCACGCATTTTTCGGCTTACCAGGTACTCTCAACGATATCAATGTTCTTGATCGCTCTCCTGTTTTCAGTGACATTTTAGAGGGTCGAGCACCTAAAGTTAATTTCAAGGTCAACAACCACACTTATCGTATGGCGTACTACCTTACTGACGGAATTTATCCGAATTGGACAACATTTATCCAATCCATCTCGCTTCCTCAAGGTCCTAAAGCAGAGCTATTTGCTCACCGTCAAGAATCCACCAGAAAAGATGTTGAACGGGCTTTTGGAGTATTGCAATCAAGGTTTGCAATAGTTAAAAACCCTGCTCTACTTTGGGACAAGGTTAAGATAGGAAAGATTATGAGAACTTGTGTCATTTTGCACAATATGATAGTAGAGAACGAACGAAGCGGATACGCTCAAATTGATACATCTGAGTTTGAGTCAGGGGAGTCGAGCAGGAGTTCCCAGGTGCAAAGGACAACAAGTATGAATATCGGTAATATGCGTGGCATTCGCAATGAAGTTCGGGATTCACAGATACATGATCGTTTGAAAGCTGATTTAGTTGAAAATGTATGGCAAAAGTTTGGTAATGTCGATGAATAATATTTGTATGTTCTTGAATTTTCAATGTTTTCAATAAAATGTTTTCAAAAAAAAAAATGTGTGTTATGAATTATCATTGTATTGAATAAAATTGTTTTTAGAACTTTTTATAAATATATCTTATTAATGAATTCTCAATATGCAAACTTAAAAAAAAAATATTATTTAATTTATAAGAACCTCTTCTTCGGGTTCACTAATGCGGATGCAAAATATATAGAGGTTTATAGAGGTTCATCACTATTCCGGGTCCCACCATTAAATTATTAAAAAAATCTTATGAACCCCATATGGGGGTTCACTAATGCAGATGGCCTTATACTTCCCTCTCTTAAAAGCAAAGTTCATGGCCATTAGAAAACCCAACTCCTTTTGGGCCGCTCCTGCGTAAAACCCTTGGGCCTGGCCAAGTAACGTGGAGTTCCTCGTAACTTTCGCCGTCAAGGCGTTGTCGATCATATTGATTCCTCCGAAGTAAGTAGAGTTTGTAATCGGTGGCTGGATCATGATGGAGCTTGGGTTTGGACCACTTAAGATGTCATGCCAGTAAACTTTGAAATGGGTTAGCTTCTCTTTCCTATGGAGACCGAGAAGTTTCCGATCTATGGTTCTTGCGAAGTTTTCTCCGTCGTCTCCGGTGGAAGAAACAATGGTGAGGAGGAGGATTTGGACGGCGAGGAAGATAATGACCTTAGCCATGAGTGTATAGTATATATGGTTTGTTATAAATGATGTATGATACTAAAGAGGAGGTGTGTCATGTTATTTATAGATGTCGATTTATGCATGCAAACCAAGTTGCTTTGGTCTAGTGGTAAAGGAGTTTCAGCTGGAGTGATCGCACTGGGTTTGAGCTTTGGCTACTGCGGAATTTACATATGAGCTGCAGCATCCGAGACCGAAGACCGTTATACGGTGAGCCATCTGGTGACCTTCGGGTCCATGCTCACTTCGGTCTCTAGTCTGGACCACCACGGTGGAGCCATGATACTCGGTTAGCAAAAAAAAAAAAAAAGATTTATGCATGCATGTTTTTTTTTGAACTTAATGCATGCATGTTTGTTTTTTTTTTGCAAAAGAAATGTATGCATGTTTCTCGAGGAAAGTAATCGTATACGATTATTTATTATATGTTTTAATTTTAGTCTGTGCATTTGGTTTGGATCAAGACAAGAAGGATCCTAAATGAAAACAGATGCACTTGATGTACAAGTGTAGAGTTGAGGAAACTTGGTTTGTAGTTCATTAGATTGTATAAGCAAATCAAAAACAGATGCATTAAAAGAAGTTTTGATTGAATAAATTTTACATTCATTAAAAAAATATATATATATATATATATATATATTATATGTTTAACTTACTTGTCTTTTAGTTTACAAAAAAAAGACTTACTAGTCTTTCATCACTGAATAATTAGTTCTCTCAATATTTTTGTAACTAGGATATATTTTACATTTAAATATATGTATATATATTTTAACTTTATCAATTTTATTTTAAAAAATGAAACTGTATATAGTTTTATTTCTTCCGATTTTTTTAACTATAATTTAATTTTATTTAAAATTATTTAAATTTTATGAAAAAAATATATTTATGAAATAACAAATTATATTTTATTTCATCTAATGAATGTTTCTTTTAAAGCTATCTACATTAAAATATATAATTCTAATAAATTTTATATTTTTATTTGTTTTAGTCAACATATGTTAAACTCGTAAAATTAATTTTAAATTAATCTAATGAAATTATTATGCATCATTAAGAGACATTTATCTATCAACAAATTTTGATTTTGTTAGTATTGTTTTGTTTCTGTACTTGTTAAGACACATTTACAATTAATTTTAATAATATATAAAAATTATGATCTATAAGTTGATGCAATTATTTTTATCTTTTAATCAACTTATTAGTTTACCATTGAGAAATTACCATAAATACCACATTCATAGTACTACTACTTTCTATGTTTACACTAACCACTTTTACCATCATTAATGAAGAGTAAAATATATTTATACCACTAGGGTTAATTAATCTAGATTTAGGGTTTGAAATTGAGAGGTGGAGTAGGGTTTTTGGAATGTGTAATTTAGAATTCTAATAAATATATAAATAAATTTTTTAAAAAAAAAAATAAAAATAGTTTCAAATACAATTTTGATTTTCAAAAAACAATTATAAAAAAGTTTGAATTTGAAAATGTAATATTTGAAAACATTAATTTTTTTTATTTAAATAATTATTTATTATATATATAAAAAAATATAAGAGTCTTTAGCCACTTAATAAAAAAGATATTTTGAAAATATCATTTTATTGGTGGTAAAAATGAATAATGGTACCATGAAAATGGTAAACGTAAAATTTCCCCTTAATTATTTGTTAATGTTATATATAGTTTACTTTAATGGTCATATGAATTATTATTTGTATTACATTTCACTAATATTATCAAAATAAAATTTATATAAAAATTAATTTAATGGTGATATATAAATTATTAGTCTTAACCATCTTTAAAAGATTTTGCCAGAAAATAAAAGAAATTATAAGAAAATTATACACAATTAGATTAAAGTCATATCATATTATTCAAAAACCATGTCATTTTTTTGTTAATAAATGTAGTGATGACATATATGCTAATCCGTATATAACTTGCAAATCAGTTGACAAATAATGTTTAGCTGATACACACATTCCTTTGTAAATAACTATATATTTATCATATATGTCACCATAAAAATCTTTTAGTACAGTTTTGAATTCACCGATATAAAATATAAAAATATCAAATTAACCATAATTTTTTTTTGTCAACAAATTAACCATAATTTTTATTTAAGCATATCTATTATATTAGGTCCATAATTTTTTTTATATCATATTCACTTACAAGAAACTTCTCGAGAATCTGAATCATTTATAAATTCATGTCATCATTGTATATTTCTTTTCTTTTTGTCAGGCGTCGGTGTCATCTAGACGTTATATTATGGGCTTTTCCTTTATTTGTTCTCCCTTGTTTACTTCGAAAAAGTTTTCGTTCCATTCCTTTTTCTGTATATAGCGAAACTTTTTGTGCCATTCTTACATAATTTGATACAACCAATGTCAAATTATTAACCCTTTCAGACGCTTTGATCCAAAAAAATTAACCCTTTCATACGTAATTTGAGTTTAACAAATTGAACTATTTATCAGCGAAAGACGGTCAATCGATTTGTCATAGACTCGTAGTTTACCTACCAGCAACGTGACAGTTTGTAACTGGTGCGTTGGTAGAAAACAACGACAATGAAGTCGGAAAAATAGAAAACCCACGTGGTGTGGTGGTAAAGGAATCTCGGCTGAGGTGCCCGCCATCACGAGTTCGAGTCATGGGCCTCATGGCCACAGCGGATTTAATATGGTTTTCGTTTGGCCTCCATGACCTTCCTCGCCAGTTCCGATTGGACACGGTGGAATAGTCGGACTAAGTGAGAGGTCCGGATACCTGGATTATCAAAAAAAATAGAAAACACACTCTATTGAGACATGAATACAGCCTTTGTCTTCCACTTTAATTATCAGAAAGCCCATTAGGTGTGATCCGAGTGGACCTAGTCTTCCACTTTCCGTTGTCATAAGCCTATCGCCTGCACCTCTGCATGTCCACGAAAATGAAAAACTTTAGACAGCCTTTGCCTTTTTTCTTTTTCTTTTTTCCGTTTTTGGCCAACAAATATAGCTAGTGCGTAGGTGGGGAATATGACATATTTGAACTTATACAATTTTTTTTCATCTAAAGATTATATTTAACGGATTGTAGGTACGTCGTATAAAGCTAAGTCGGCAAGAAACAATCTCCTTTAAAAACCATAAGCTGACGAGGTTAACATTACCTCCAGAGACTAGAAAGAAAACAACATAAAACATCTAAACTTAAAATATAATTAAAAAAGAACATAACTAAGAACTTCTGGAAAAAATACATAATCATCAAAGAAAAGAACCAAATCAAATCAATCCTAGATGCCAGAATGAGAAAGAAAAAGTTGGAGTCGCAATTATTTGGAATGAGAACAATTTAGATCGTGTTTTTTAATTATCCGTTAAATTGTAGGAGTATTAAACATGAAAGGAAGTACACAACTCATCAAGAGAAAGTATAGTAAACATTTTATCAACCAATTCGGTACACAACGAAGGAAGTACACAACTCATCAAGAGAAAGTATAGTAAACATTTTATCAAACAATCTTCCTTTCATGTTTAATAAATCCTACGCGAAGTCGGTACTGAGAAATTAGGTGACGTCTTTATAGAGAAAGTATAGTTTTAAAATTTAACAGTAGTGTTTCTTTTTTATGTGCTGCCTCCATTTATGCCTTAGTTGTATGACATGGGGACCGACAAAGACATCATAAACAGAACAAAGATAAAGAGATAAGAGACTGTTGCATATCTGCAAATTGGTATTAGTTAGATTTTAAAGTAAAACACATTGTTAAAACTTAAGTAAAACCTTATTCATGACCAAATTTCAAATACAATTATCAAAACATGAAAAGCTCAATATTTGACCAATTAAATACCAAAAATATATTTTAAACTGAATATTTTAATAAATTACTCGTGTTCTATATATTTATTTAAGTACTTGTTGAGATTATTTATTATTTTAGATACTTATTTAAACTGAGTTCGGGCCTGTATGATTATTTTTAGTTATTGATTTTTTAAAGGTGTTTCAAACATTCATTTGGTTACATGTTGGGTTTGAATAAAATCCAAAACCCAAAATACCATAAAACAATACTCATTTGTGTATATGTTTGGATTCAAGTTTTTCGGCTCAGTTCGATTTGGATTTTGGCGATCATTTTTTTTCTCCGCCCTAACATGGAAAAATATGTATTTATGGCACGAAACAATTTATGCTATGAAATCCACTAGCTAATCCCCATTAGTATAATATCTTAAAATAGGGTTCTAAGCAATGAAATATAGTAATATGACATAATATAATTATACAACTAAATCGAAATTTCAAAGATAAAATTGAACTAATTCAAAAATGCCAAATACTTTCATATTTTTAATGAACATCTCAAAGGTTCTGAAATGAAAATTTCTCTTTATTCTCTTTCATAAGCAAAATACTACAATGAAAATAAACTTTAAACCCAAAGCCTCTGATGAAACTTGCTTTATAAAATAAATTGCTTTTGTTCTTTTATTCTCTCCCAAATGAATTGCTTGATTCTTTTTGAAAATGGTAAGCCATAATCATTAACACTCCAACAACTATAAATGGGAAAAAGTAATAAATTCTCATCACCCAACCAATACATCAACACTTACATCGTATATATAAAGACGCTATCACACCTTTCTATCTATCTAAAAGTGAACAATCAACAGATACATATATACAGAGAGAAAGATCAAAAAAATATATATATCAAAACATCGAACCATGGAGCAATCAACGAGATCCCTAATCATAACCATCGTGATAACCTCCATGTTGGTCGGTTTTGGAAGCTCAGATCTGGATCAAGACAGAGAAGAGTGCACGAACCAGCTGGTAGTACTTTCACCGTGTCTCACCTACGTGGGTGGAAACGCAAAAGCTCCAACAAAAGATTGTTGTGGAGGTTTTGGTCAGGTTATAACACAGAGTCAGAAGTGTGTTTGCATATTGGTCAAAGACAAAGATGATCCTAATCTTGGCCTCAAGTTTAATGCAAGCCTAGCCGCTCATCTCCCCACCGCTTGTCATATAACGGCTCCTAACATCACCAAGTGTATTTGTAAGTCTCACACTTTTTCTTTTTAGTTTTCTTCTTTGAACTTTTTTCTTTTTAGTTCTTTTTATCTAAGCCTGGAGATCGCGTACGTATATAAACAGGTAGTCCACAGTACAATGTACAATATCAGTTAATTATATGAAGAATTCTTCATTTTGTTGTTATATCATAAGGAAATGAAAATAGTTTATTGTAATATATATGTAACTATAACTATTATAAATAGGTTTTACCAAAAAAAAAACTATTATGAATAGGTACATAAATTTTTAGTGAGAATGTACCGTTCATATTATTTTGTTTGTTTATATTTAGTCAAAAAATATTATTTTGTTTATTTTATTATTTTTCATTAGATTACATAATATTATTCATTTCAGTTGTTATATCATATGGAAATGGCAGAATAGTTGATGCTATTTAATGATACTTTCTTTATATATATAATGAATCACGATTTTCTATTGAAAGTAGTTATGACTTGTGATCATTTAAAGTTAAATTTAGCTTTTTTGTAATCTGAAACGTGTTTGCATTTCATTTTGTGGGAAGCGCTTCTGCATTTATCTCCAAACTCGACATTGGCTAGAGAATTTGAGAGCTTAGGAAGGCTTGAAGCAAGCGCCAACTCTGCACCTCCTTTACAAAATGTTAAAGGTAATTGAAACTAATAAAACTTGCTCTTTTAAATTAATTCAGTCAACAGTATTATCTAATTAAGCACACCCTTGAGCTAATCACATGATCATAAAGATGGGGCAGGAGGTCAATAACTACAGATTATCAAATGAACTGATTCTACAGTTTTTATTTGTGGGTATATATGTAAAGATGGGGCAGGAGGAGGAAAAGCTGAATCAGTCAAGAGTGATGGAGGAAAGAAAAAGAAGAGTTGGTTGGCCGTTGAGCTTTTAATATTTGCTCTTTTCTCTCATCTTCTTTTAGTTATATCTTCTTTTACCTCTTCCTCCTTTATTTAATGTAACTTTGTTTTCAATATCTTTTATACTTTATAATCGTTTGTCAACTGATTTAGAAAGCTTATAAAGTTTTATTAAATTAATAGATAAAAAATTAAAACGATGCCCATGTACCATGAAATATAGTTTAGAATACAATAATAAACATATAGAATGTGGTTAGAAATTTTAAAATAACTTTAAAGATTATAGGCTTCATTATGTTAACTGTTTACCCAAAAACTGAATATTTTATAGAGGTTAACACATAGATTTTGAAAAAAAATAAAAAAATATGAAAATATTGTCTTAATGTATAGTTGTATCATGAACTTATATATGATGATGGTCAGAGAATTTTTGAACCTTTGTTGTATCCGCTTCTCTAGAATAGATTTTATTTGTGTTTGTCAACTGATTTAGGGAGCATATGAAGTTTTACTAAATTAATAGATAAAAAAATAGAACGCTGCCCATGTAACATGAAATATAGTTTAAAATACATTAACAAAAATGTATAACGTGGTTAGAAATTTTTAAATAACATTAAAGATTATATGCTTCATTATATTAACCATTTACCCAAAAACTGAATATTTTGTACGGGTTAACACATAGATTTTGAGAAAAATTCAAAAAATATGACAATATTGTTTTATTGCATAGTTGTATCATGAACTTATATATGATGATGGTCAGAGAGGTTTGTAACCTTTGTTGTCTCCGTTTCACTAGAATAGTGATTTTACTGTGGTTTGTCAACTGATTTAGGGAGCATATGAAGTTTTACTAAATTGATAGATAAAAAATAGAACGATGCCCATGTACCATGAAATATGGTTTAGAATACATTTAAAAAATGTAGAATGTGGTTAGAAATTTTAAAATAACATTAAAGATTATAGGCTTCATTATATTAACCATTTCCTCCAAAAACTAAATATTTTGTAGGAGTTAACATATAGATTTTGAGAAAAATTTAAAAAATATGAAAATGTTGTTTTATTGCTTAGTTATATCATGAACTAACATATGATGATGGTTAGAGAGGTTTGAACCTTTGTTGTCTCCGTTTCTTTAGAATAGCAATTTTATTCTGGTTTGTGTACTTATTTAGAGAGCATATGAAGTTTTACTAAATTAATTGATAAAAAAATTGAACAATGCCCATGTACCATGAAATATAGTTTAGAATACATTAAAACAATGTAAAATATGGTTAGAAATTTTAAAACAACACTAAAAATTATAGGTTTCAGTATATTAACCATTAACTCAAAAACTGAATATTTTGTAGGGGTTAACACATAGATTTTAAGAAACATTAAAAAAATATGACAATGTTTTTTCAATGCATAGTTGTATCATGAACTAACATATTATTATGGAATAGAGGTTTTGAACCTTTGTTGTCTCCGTTTTTTTGTAGAATAGCGATTTTATTGTGGTTTATCAACTGATTTAGGGAGCATATGAAGTTTTACAAAATTAATAGAAAAAAATTTAAACGATGCCTATGTACCATGAAATATAGTTTAGAACACATTAACAAAAAAAGTAGAATGTGGTTAGAAACTTTAAATTAACATTAAAGATTATAGGCTTCATTATATTAATCATTTACCCAAAAATTATAATTTGTAGGTGTTTAACACATAAATTTGAGAAAAATTAGAAAAATATGACAATATTATTTTATTGCATAGTTGTATCATGAACTAACATATAATGATGGTCAGAGAGGTTTGAAACCTTTGTTATATCCTTGTCACTAAAATAGTGATTTTATTATGGTTTGTCAACATATTTAGGGAGCATATGAAGTTTTACTAAATTAATAGATAAAAAAAAACGATGCCCATGTACCATGAAATATGGTTTAGAATACATTAACAAAAATGTAGAATGTAGTTAGAAATTTTAAAACAACATTAAAGATTTTAGGCTTTAGTATATAGAGCATTTACCCAAAAACTGAATATTTTGTAGGGGTAACACATATAGATTTTGAAAAAAAATCAAAAAATCTGACAATATTGTTTTAATGCATTGTTGTAACATGAACTAACATATGATGATGGTCAGAGAGGTTTTGAACCTTTGTTGTCTCCGTTTCTCTAGAATAGCAATTTTATTGTGGTTTGTGTACTTATTTAGGGAGCATATGAAATTTTACTAAATTAATTGATAAAAAATATAACGATGCCTATGTACCATGAAATATAGTTTAGAATACATTAACAAAAATGAAAAAATGTGGTTAGAAATTTCAAAATATCATTAAAGATTATAGGATTTATTATGTTAACCATTTACTCAAAAACTGAATATTTTGTAGGGATTAACACATAGATTTTGAGAATATTTAAAAAAAATATGACAAAATTATTTTATTGCATAGTTGTATCATGAACTAACATATGATAATGGTGAAAGCGGTTTTGAACCTTTGTTGTCTCATTTTCTCTAGAATAGCAATTTTATTGTACTTTGTGTACTTATTTAGGGAGAATATGAAATTTTACTAAATTAATTGTAAAAAGAATAGAACGATACCCATGTACCATGAAATATAGTTTAGAATACATTAACAAAAATGTAGAATGTGGTTAGAAATTTTAAAACAACACTAAATATTATAGGTTTCAGTATATTAACCATTTACCCAAAATTTGAATATTCTGTAGGGATTAACACATAGATTTTGAGAAAAATTCAAAAAAACATGAAAATTTTAATTTATTACATAGTTGTATCATGAACAAAAATATGATGATGGTTAGAGAGGTTTAGAATCTTTGTTGTATCCTTTTTTCTAGAATATCAATTTTATTATGGTTTGTGTACTTATTTAGGGAGCATATGAAGTTTTACTAAATTAATTGATAAACAAATTGAACAATGTCCATGTACCATGAAATATAGTTTAGAAAACATTAACAAAAATGTAGAATTTCGAAATTTTAAAATAACATTTAAGATTATAAGATTCATTATATTAAGTATTAACCATTTACTCAAAAACTGAATATGTTGTAGGGGTTAACACATAGATTTTAAGAAATTTTTTAAAATATGAAAATATTGTTTTGTTACATAGTTGTATCATAAACTAACATATGATGATGGTCAGAAAGGTTTTGAAACTTTGTTGTCTTCGTTTCTCTAGAATAACAATTTTATTGTGGTTTATGTACTTATTTAGAGAGCATATGAAGTTTTACTAAACTAATTGATAAAAAAATATAACGATGCCCATATACGATGATATATAGTTTAGAATAATTTAACAAAAATGTAGAATATGGTTAGAAATTTTAAAACAACACTAAAGATTATAGGTTTCAGTATATTAACCATTTAACCAAAATTTGAATATTATGTTGGGGTTAATAAGTATACTTTGAGAAAAAATTCCAAAAATATGAAAATATTATTTAATTGCATAGTTGTATCATGTACAAAAATTTGATGATGGTCAGAGAGGTTTGAAACCTTTGTTATATCATTTTCACTAAAATAGCGATTTTATTGTGGTTTGTCAGCTCATTTAGGGAGCATACAAAATTTTAATAAATTAATAGATAAAAAAATAGAAAGATGCCCATGTTCCATGAAATATGGTTTAGAATACATTAACAAAAATGTAGAATGTGATTAAAAATATTAAAATAACATTAAAGATTATAGGCTTCATTCCATTTACCATTTACACAAAATATGAATATTTTGTAGGTTCATATTTTGTAGGGGTTAACACATAGATTTTTTAAAAAATTTAAAAAATATGACAATATTATTTTATTGCATAGTTGTATCAGAACTAACATATGATGATGGCCAGAGCGGTTTGGAACCTTTGTTGTATCAGTTTCACTAGAATAGCGATTTTATTGTGGTTTGTCAACTAATTTAGGGAGCATATGAAGTTTTACTAAATTAATAGATAAAAAATTGAACGATGTCCATGTACCATGAAATACAGTTTAGAATACATTAACAAAAATGTAGAATGTGGTTAGAAATTTTAAAATAACATTAAAGATTATAGTCTTCAGTATATAGAACATTTACCCAAAAACTGAATATTTTGTAGGGGTTAACACATAGATTTTGAGAAAAATTCAAAAAATCTAACAATGTTGTTTTAATGCATAGTTGTATCATGAACAAACATATGATGATGGTCAGAGAGATTTTGAATCTTTGTTGTCTCTGTATCTCTAGAATAGCAATTTTATTGTGGTTTGAGTACTTATTTATGGAGCATATGAAGTTTACTAAATTAATTGATAAAAAAAATTGAACACTGTCAATGTACCATAAAATATAGTTTATAATATATTTAAAAAATATATAATGTGGTTAGAAATTTCAAAATAACATTAAAGATTATAGGATTCATTATATTAAGCATTTACTCAAAAATTGAACATTTTGTAGGGGTTAAAACATAGATTTTAAGAAAATTTCTTAAAAAAATGACAATATTGTTTCATTGGATAGTTGTATCATGAACTAACATATGATGATGGTCAAAGCGTTTTGAACTTTTGTTGTCTCCGTTTCTCTAGAATAACAATTTTATTGTGGTTTGTTTACTTATTTAGAGAACATATGAAATTTTACTAAATTAATTGATAAAAATAGAACGATGTCCATGTACCAGAAAATATAGTTTAGAATACATTAACAAAAATGTAAAATGTGGTTAAACTTTTTATAATAACATTAAAGATTATAGGCTTTAATATATTAACCATTAACTCAAAAACTGAATATTTTGTAGGGGTTAACACATAGATTTTGAGAAAAATTCAAAAAATCTAACAATGTTGTTTTAATGCATAGGTGTATCATGAACTAACATATGATGACGGTAAGAGAGCTTTTGAACATTTGTTATCTCTGTTTCTCTAGAATAACAATTTTATTGTGGTTTGCGTACTTATTTAGAGATCATATGAAGTTTTACTAAATTAATTAATAAAAAAATGAACAATGCCCATGTACCATGAAAAATAGTTTAGAATACATTAACAAAAATGTAGAATATGGTTAGAAATTTTAAAATAACATTAAAGAATATAAGATTCATTATATTAACTATTTACTCAAAAACTGAATATTTTGTAGGGGTTAACACATAGATTTTGAGAAATTTTACAAAAAATATGACAATATTGTTTTATTGCATAGTTGTATCATGAACTAACATATGATGATGGTCAGAGAGGTTTTGAATCTTTGTTGTCTACGTTTCTCTAGAATAGCAATTTTATTGTGGTTTGTTTACATATTTAGAGAGCATACGAATTTTTACTAAATTAATTGATAAAAATAGAACGATGTCCATGTACCATGAAATATAGTTTAGAATACATTAACAAAAATGTAGAATGTGGTTAGAAATTTTAAAATAACATTAAAGATTATAGGCTTCAATATATTAACTGTTAACTCAAAAACTGAATATTTTGTAGGGGTTAACATAAAGATTTTGAAAAAAAATCCAAAAAATCTGACAATATTTTTTTAATCCATAGGTGTATCATGAACTAACATATGATGATGGCCAGAGAGATTTTGAACCTTTGTTGTCTCTGTTTCTTTGGAATAGCAATTTTATTGTGGTTTGAGTACTTATTTAGGGAGCATATGAAGTTTACTAAATTAATTGATAAAAAAATTGAACGACGCCCATGTACCATGAAATATTGTTTATAATACATTAAAAAATGTAGAATGTGGTTAGAAATGTTAAAACAACACTAAAGATTATAGGTTTCAGTATATTAACCATTATCTCAAAAACTGAATATTTTGTAGGGGGGTTAACACACATATTTTGAGAAAAATTCAAAAAATATGAAAATGTGTTTTATGCATAGTTGTATCATAAACTAACATATGATGATTGTCATAGAGGTTTTGAACCTTTGTTGTCTCAGTTTCTGTAAAATAACGATTTTATTGTGGTTAGTCAACTGATTTAGGGAGCATATGAAGTTTTACTAAATTAATAGATAAAAAAATAGAACGATGTCCATGTACCATGAAATATAGTTTAGAATACATTAATAAAAAATTAGAATGTTGTTAGAATATTTAAAATAATATTAAAGATTATTGGCTTCATTATACTAATCATTTACCCCAAAACTCAATATTTTGTAGGGGTTAACACGTAGATTTTGAAAAAAAATCAAAAAGTATGACAATATTATTTTATTGCATAGTTGTATCATGAACTAACATATGATGATGGTCAGAGAGGTTTGGAACCTTTGTTGTATCATTTTCACTAAAATAGCGATTTTATTGTGGTTTGTCAACTCATTTAGGGAGCATATGAAGTTTTACTAAATTAATAGATAAAAAAATAGAACGATTCCCATGTACCATGAAATATGGTTTGGAATGCATTAAAAAAAATGTAGAATGTGATTAGAAATTTTAAAATAACATTAAAGATTATAAGCTTCAGTATATAGAACATTTACCTAAAAACTGAATATTTTGTAGGGGTTAACACATCGATTTTGAGAAAAATTCAAAAAATCTGACAATATTATTTTAATGCATAGTTGTATCATGAACTAATATATGATGATGGTCAGAGAGATTTTGAATCTTTGTTGTCTCTGTTTCTCTAGAATAGCAATTTTATTGTGGTCTGAGTACTTATTTAGGGAGAATATGAAGTTTACTAAATTAATTGATAAGAAAATTGAACAATGCCCATGTACCATGAAATATAGTTTATAATACATTAAAAAAATGTATGTACCATGAAATATAGTTTATAATACATTAAAAAAATTTAAAATGTGGTTAGAAAATTTAAAACAACACTAATGATTATAGGTTTGAGTATATTAACCATTAACTCAAAAACTGAATATTTTGTATAGGTTAGCTAACACACAGATTTTGAGAAAAGTTAAAAAAATACGAAAATGTTGTTTTAATGCATAGTTGTATCATGAACTAACATATAATAATGGTCAGAGAAGTTTTGAACCTTTGTTGTCTCAGTTTCTGTAAAATAGTGATTTTATTGTGGTTTGTCAACTGATTTAGGGAGCATATGAAGTTTTACTAAATTAATAGAAAGATATAGAACGATATCCATGTACCATGAAATATAGTTTAGAATACATTAATAAAAAAGTAGAATGTTGTTAGAAACTTTAAAATAATATTAAAGATTATAGGCTTCGTTATATATTAACCATTTACCCAAAAACTAAATATTTTGTAGGGTTAACACGTAGATTTTTTAAAAAAATAAAAAAAATATGACAATATTATTTTATTTCATAGTTGTATCATGAACTAACATATGATGATGGTCAGAGAGGTTTGAAATCTCTGTTGTATCCTTTTCACTAAAATAGCGATTTTATTGTGGTTTGTGAACTCATTTTGGAAGCATATGAAGTTTTACTAAATTAATAGATAAAAAAATAGAACGATGCCTATGTATCATGAAATAGAGTTTGAAATACATTAACAAAAATGTAGAATGTGGTTAAAATTTTTAAAATAACATTAAAGATTATAGACTTCAATATATAGAGAATTTACCTAAAAACTGAATTAAAAAAATCTGACAATATTATTTTAATGCATTGTTGTATCATGAACTAACATATGATAACGGTGAGAGAGATTTATTCTTCTTACTCTTGTATGACTGTTTCGACCAGACATAAGTTCTGAAGCCTCTGTAGATTCATTTGGTCAATGATAACAGTGAAGAAGATTCTCTTTATCTGAAACATTTCTTGAGCCAGTTAACAAAAGTTTCTTCTCTTCTTGGAATCCTCAACATTCTGTTGAGTTTTATTTGTCACGCTTGAAGCACTTGGCAATGCACAATATGAGTTTTCACAGCTCTTCCCGCTATACTCGACCATATATTACTAATAATGCTCTTGGACTGTCCTTTGACCGCAATGTTCTCCCATAGCCTAGGACTATTCTTATCAGGATTCGTTACATCAACCAGACTCATGCTCATATTGTTCCTGACTATACAAAGCTTATTGTTCAGCGTAACAAGAGCCGCAGCTTCAAAAGCCCACGAGTTCCCCAAGTGAACTTTACTATCCATAAACTTGTTCCAAGAATCCGTAGATTTATCAAACACCCTGAGTTTACACCCGTCCCTACAATCCAACCCGTAAAGACGACCGTCTAGGCAAGCACACGGGTCTCTCCAACCAGTAACCATCCCATCACTAACCAAACTCCACGAGTTAGCTTCAGGGTCATAAGCTTCACATATGACCTGTTGCTGAGACCCAAGACCTTTAAGAAACCACTTATTATCATAAACCACACCGAGAAGAGGCACCATTGATGCCCCCATATCAGCAACGAAACTCCACCTGTTCTTGTTCGGATCATAAACCTCAGCTGACCGTAGCCTCCTCTGAATCCCTTCGCACTCCCCACCCGCTACATACAAGCAGTTGTTTATAACACAACAACCAAAGAAGTGTCTCTTCCTAAGCATGTCAGGTCCCCTATGCCACTTGTTTGTTCTAGCGTTATAGAAAACAACTCTCCTCATTGATCCTCTAAGCGGATCTTTACCACCAAATAAGTAAAGACGACACCCGCTCAAAACAGCACAACCAAACCCAACAGCTTCAGAGTACTCTCTAGGAAGAGGCGGAAGCGGCTGAGGAAGGTGAGTGACGGGATCAAACGCGTTCCAAGAGATCTTCCCGTCACGGTCCTTTTTGAAAACGTGAACCCATTCTTCAGACCTCCCAAGTAACTTCCTCTCCGAGTAGAAGAAGTTCCCAGAGGCAAGCCTGTGCCAGCTCTTGCAGACGAGTCTGAGTTTTCTGTGGTCCGCACGTGGGACGCGGATGAGGCAAGCGACGGCTAGGTCGTCTGGGAGGCCAGGGAGAAGCGGGGGTTGGATTCTTGTTCTCTCTCTATTAGAGTTCTTGCTAGGACGATGAGCGTTGGGGTTGATGTTGGGTTGGATACAGAGTTTTGAGCCAGGAACGAACTTTCTTGCTTCTACAACGGTTCTGAGACTTGAATCTACTCTGCAGTAGCAAGAAACAGAGTCCACCTGAAGGAGTAAAGAGTACTGATTTGAGCTAAGGTTACTATAAAAGGAAAGAATTTTGAAGTAAGTTGAAAACAGAGCATGTTAGAACAAGTCCAGAGATTTCCCGAAATAGTAACTTGTGAAGGAAGGGGAGCTTACTTACCAATGGAGCTTGAAGGCGAAAACCTCTTGACCCATTTGAGGATTGTCGTTGAGAAGATAGATCCATCTTCTTCTTCTAAACCCAAAAGCTCATTAAGAGACACAGATCCTCGAGAATTTTGATGAAGAAAGCTAATGGTCAAATCTCTGACTCGAAGAAAGTGAGCTACCTTCCACTTAATGGAGATACTGAATAGTCAAAAAGGTGCAAGATTTGTTGTTGTTTTTTTAGTCAACAATGTGTAAAAACCACCATTGTATGTTTTATAAACTATGTAAAATATATAAATATAAATTTTATTCATACACATTTTGTTATAGCAAATCAACAATGTATGCTTGGATTATAATTGGAAAACTAATTGGACTAATATAGTATCTACCGATTTTTCTATTAAAATTCTAATACAAATACACTAGAATTATACGTCAATTTGTTCAACTACTCCATCAAAACTATTTAAAAGGGGACGGTTTTGTCATATGGGATGTGACATCTACATTAGAATTATACATACAAAACAATGTCTATACTCCACATTAGTAATTGACATTTAAATGTTATTTTCGAGTTAAGTGTATGTATTCAACATTGCATACTATGTCCATGCAAATAGGGACACAGACATACGGACAAGATATTAGGACACAGACATACGGACAAGATATTAGATATCAGTACTGTTTAAAGAGAAGTCACACACATGCAGCTAATATAAGTGTTAACAAGTATGGTTAACCTAACAAAAATGGCATCGTTATTCACACTTTAGCCCATCCTTTTGAACCAAACCTTACGTAGAATAAAACCACTATGCTATTTTTGAATGATTAATTATTTTGAGCCAAACAAAGATCTGAAAATTTTATAGAAACATAAAAAATTATGTCTCAGGCACAAGTATGCATGTCAATGGACCAATGATGCCAACTGGTAAGAGTTATAACTTTAAGAAACTATTTTTCAATACCACTTTAATTATGTTTGTATACTAATGCATTAAAGCAAATTTGATCAAATCTCATAAACATAATGGTGTAGTTAGTAAGTTATGATCGCATTTCATAAAAATAATGGTAGTTAGTAAGTTATGATATTAAACCTTACCCTATGATCACATTTGTCTCTCTAATTTTTACTTTTAATCATAGTCGTGGCTTGCCCACTTTTTTGACAATGACATCCCACTAAACCCTTGAGAAAACAAACTGACTTGGTATGCCATACAGTAAAATTCATATCCGTTGTTGGTATGCGAGTATGTGAGAAAGATCACAAGAACATTAGGTCAAAAGTCAATAATAGTACATAGATTATAAAAGAATCAAATTACCAACCTATAATTATACATTTTGCTACTTATGAAAACAAAAAACAAGATTGAAAACACAAACTAATCTTCAAACTATGTAGTTACTATTAAACTACAAACATATACACATCAATTTAGTATGATGTATGTATGTAACTCTTGTTTACTTATATCTTTTATGTTTTTTTTTTGTGACAATTTATATCTTTTATGTACATCTATTTTTCAGGCACAAATTTATTTTAGATAAGCAAAATGAAGATGCAAGTGTTGGTATACGCAGGCGCACAACCGTTCCTTATGATGCTGATGGCTCAGCAGTAAGAACCAACAAACTAATAAAAGTTATTATGACCAGACCGGAACAATGTTCTGAATATGAACCAATAAATGATAAAAGTGGTAAACATGACGGCAAAACTCTTGACAGTTGACATACACTATCCTTGCTAGGTTCGTTTCTCAAACGTTACACGCATATCCTAAAGCTTTCCCGATGTTCATTCACTACATACATAACCTTTCACATAGAATCATCAGAATCTTCTGATTCACTTCTCTCCTGCTCAGCTTCCGCTGGAGTATTATTATTATTATTAGTCCTTGTCTCAGCAGCTTCTTCAGGCTTTTCAACAGGTGTAGCAGGTGAAGAGGAAGAGACATTCTTATTTGCATTCTCGTTCGCAACTGTTTCCTCTTGCTGCTCATTTCCCTACACACAGAGAGTTATTGTATATTGAAATCGAATTCAATTAACCAATCATCAGAATTTAAAAAGCAAATTTACGTTTTCGATTGTTCTGCCACTCAAGATGTTCAGCAAGTCCCTCTCAACGCGCTGTACAAGCTCCGGCTGCAACGTTATGACATTCAACATTGTTTAATTCAAAAGAAGAAACCGATCTAGTAATGGCGAAAACATGTGTTAACAACTGCAAAATTACATTAAGGTCAGGCTCTCGGCGAAATCTTCTCTTACGAGCATCCTTCATAGGAGGAGTTAGACCATGTCTGTACTCAACTGTATTAGGCGTGGGATCACCTGGCTCCCTAACCATGATCATCTAGTTAAACCAAACCATATAAAAGCATTCATCATATTGCCTTTTAATCAGAAGGTTAACACCAAACACATATAGCAGACTAGTGCACAATGATCTAATCTTACCTGGCCAATGTCAGCAGTTTTGACTAAAGCAGAATCATCATAAGTTTTAAAAGACTCAACAACAGCAGGAAGATCCAGAAGAGAAGCCGGGAACTCTTCGTTTCCAATCATAAACGTCCCGCTTCTCCCATCCTCTGCCAACACACAAAGTCACACAAACCCTTAACAACAAGTTTGATTCATAGACAATGCTAAGTAGATCTCTAGTAAGATTCAACAGGAATGTCTTTCAGACCTCTTTGATAAAACATTGAATTTACACATAACCACAATATCAAGTACCACCAGGAGATGCTACTAAATTGATTTTTCTAGACACACTTCAATTCTTGAAACAGATTCAAGAATGTGTGTTTAGGGTTCTCTATGAGACATTCAAGAACGTACCATACGTATACAGAAACTTTGGAAGATCAAATTCAATTAAATGAGCTAAAAGAGACAAACTTTGGTGAGGAACCGAACCTGAGAAGCACAAATCTAGAGGGATCTCGTCGGAAGTAGAAGCTTCCTCGCTCAAGAGCCGATCGATTCGCTCTGAAACAGAGGGTGGAACCCTAAGTATGAACTGTTCCTCCATCTCACCAAACGGATTGTGTTATACAGGTTCCAGTCAAGACGCCTAGCTTTCCTTGTGAGGAGATAATCTATCGAACCCACGAAGCTCCTGTCTTTGTTATGTAAGAGAATCACAACTTGGAAGAGAGAGACAAATAAACTTTTCTAGAAGAATCAGAATACTCTTCTATTATTTACTATTTCCCCCCCTGTAAGTTTTAAGATTTTAATTTTTCACCCAAATAATTCCCTACGCTTAAAAACACCATTATTATTATGCTGATTATAATGAAAATTTAAGGTTAATTTACGAAACTGGAAACCATAAATATTTTAATGAAAAAAAGGGAGTTATAGGCTAAAAACAGTATTTTTAAAAGGTACTGGGGGTTAAAATGTAAGCATATATTTATATATATAACCCTAATTAAGACAGCAAAGCTTTCTCATGCTATTGTCTTATCGCCGCCGTTCGTCACCACCGACCTTCGTTCTCCGGTAACTCTTTTCTCCTTTTTTTCTCACCGTATTAAACCTTCCCCTCGAATAATCCGTCCACAGTTTCTTCATCCTGTATGCTCCTCCGTGGTAGATCGGAGCTCTTTGTTCGTCCGTTAATTTTAGTATCGTTATTTAGAGAATTGAATCGCATTGTAGACGAAAATTTTCTCCTTTTTGTGTCCATGCACTTATAATTTTACTTGAATTGAAAACTGTTTGTGATCTCAGTTAGTATTGGTCATCTGTTTGATACAGTTCAGTTCAGTTGTTTTGAAATGGACCAAAGAAGATATTTCTAGAGCCAACGAGTTGTAACATCGTAATTTTCTCTTTGAGATATGTTCTATGATGGGCCAAGTCCTTTAGGTTGCAAGACTCTGTTTATGTTTTTTCACGTGTGGTAGAGTATGTTAGCGGTTGGAGTTTGGTGATTGAACACTTAGTTTGCAGTTTTTTTCAGATGATAGTTTGATTAGAAGGTCTTGCGATTGTGATCTCTTGTTTCTTAAACAGCCAACCATTTTCTTCTCTGGTTTGTGTTAATTGACAGATAGAGAGGTTGTTTGCAAGCTTGCCGAAATGAGGGGAAGGAGCTACACTCCGTCACCACCAAGGGGGGCTTATGGGAGGAGGGGTCGGTCCCCAAGCCCTAGAGGCCGATACGGAGGAGGTCGCAGCAGCAGGGACCTCCCCACCAGTCTTTTGGTTCGCAATCTACGCCATGACTGCAGGTTCCTTCTTGACTTCTCTACAACTCTCTTCATCTAACGATTTAATTGTTTGGATACCCTATTAAAGCATATCTAGCATTTGACTTCTGTACCTTAATTGTTGACACTGACCCCAATCTGTATTCATTTAGTCTTTTAGCAAATTTGACTTCTTTTCTTTTCCTCAGGCAAGATGATCTCAGGAGGTCATTTGAGCAGTTCGGCCCTCTCAAGGACATTTACTTGCCAAGGGACTATTACACTGGGTGAGCATACTAGTCCTCTATTTACTCTTTCAACACCTGATCTTGTTCTAATTAGATAAATTCTCTAGTTTGACATCCTCTTTACGACATTTCTTGAATCTTTGTTTACTATGTTTAGTTGTTTTCTGTGACATGAGGTCTTCATTTGAAGTTTTAAGCCACTAGTTTTAGGTGTCAATAAAAGAAAGAGCGTCAGATTGAATTTAGTACCTGTTGAGACTTTGTACTATTTAGTTGCTTAAGGATAAGTATACAATGTTGATATGTTGCATGTGTGTGAACACGCTATTAGTGTGTTATTTAAAGTTGTTGAGGTTTAACAGTGAATCTAAAGAAATGAAGACATCAAAGAAGTAAGTAGAGTTCTTATGAAGATGTTCTTCTGTATGATAGTGAAGAGTAAGAGTTGAAGTGAAGTTGAGTTTGTATTCAATTTGAAGATGAATTCAAGTCTTCAAGAAGACACATCTTTATACTGAAACTTGCGAAGTTAGCAGGCAAGTGCTTGCTTATTCCAATGTTTATCTTGCGATATCTTCTGTTGCAGGGGATCAACTGTTCCTCAACATGCTTGTTGTGAAGTGGTGCATCTTCGTCTTCATTTTTGTATGTATGGTTCCTAATCTGAGATCCTGTTTTTTGTTTTTATAATGCAGAAATCCGCGAGGGTTTGGTTTTGTTCAGTTTGTGGATCCTGCTGACGCTGCTGAGGCGAAATATCATATGGATGGTTATGTTCTTCATGGCCGCGAGTTGACTGTTGTGTTTGCGGAAGAGAACAGGAAGAAACCTATTGAGATGAGAGCTAGGGAGCGCGGTGGAGTAAGGTGCATTGGAGCTTTCTCTTTTTGAACTTTTCTGTTTATAAATGAGTCCTCAATGTAGAGAGATCTTTAATAACTCTTTTGTGTCCGTAGGAGGCGGAGCCCCCCTAGGTATTCTCGTTCTCCTCCCCGTCGACGTGGTAGATCTCGGTCAAGGAGTGGTGATTACTATTCTCCTCCCCGAAGACATCACCCAAGGTTTTCTACATGTTCTGTCTGAACTCCATTTCACAACTCTGTGTGGTCAATTATGTGCTGACCATCTCTCTATTGTCGCAGGTCTATCTCTCCCAGGGGAGAACGGTATGATAGGGGGAGGTCATACTCGCGCTCACCCGCCTACAATGGCTCAAGGGGTCGCAGTGTAAGTCCAGCCAGAGGTAAGAGCCGCAGCATAAGCCGTAGCCCAAGAAGAAGCATAAGTCGTAGTCCAAGAGGAGGAGGCATTAGCCCGAGTCCCAGAAGAAGCATAAGCCGTAGCCCGAGCCCTAGGAGAAGCATAAGTCGTAGCCCGAGAGGAAACAGGAGTCCAAGCCCGAGGAGAAGCAGGAGCTACACACCTGAACAGGCCAGGAGCCGCAGCCCACCGCGTGGGGAGCAATACGAAGACCGTTCACCAAGCCAGTGATTTGATTCTTCACTCTTTGGATATGCATCATCTCTATGTCATGATTGCCTCTCTTTTTCTTATCGTAACACAGTAATTATGATTTGAAAAAAGATGAGAGATCTATGTAATGTCGAACCTTGGCTTTGTTATGTCTTTTGGATTGAATATTTTTATGGTTTGATGATGTTGAGTCTTATGTGGAAACTGTTAGTGTTACTGTGTCCTCTTTAAGATTTAAGTCTTTATATTGAAAGTTGCAACATTAGACAATGTGTTGTTTGAATCAGAATCTCGGTTTAGATGTTTAGATTTTGCTGAGTATCTGCCATAGCGATGTTGATGCTGCAGGGGAATCTAAGGCTTTCAATGGTGACTGCGCGGTGCGGGACAAGCGGTTCAACTGCGGTGCGATTTTACAGTTATAAAAATGTATAAATATATAATATATGTAGAGATTTTTGTTACTGTTAACTACATGGCGGGGTGGGACGATGGTCACCATTCGAAGTCTAAGTCAACATTTTAAGAGCACCTACAACTTTAAGGTTTTAAAGTTCTTGGTATTTACAAAAATACCATAAAATAAATGAAAATTCACAAATTAAGAGAGAGAATAACATAAAAGTTCTTCTTTTACAACTTGTTAGGACCGGTTTAGAACTCCAGAAGACGTTGTTGTTCATAAGGCTAGGCACAAGGCGAGTACTGATTTGCCTTTTACGAGTAATAAAATTTTTGATTTGTACTTAACTTGTTAAAAACGAGTACTTGTTATTTTGAGTAATCGATCAAAAATAAATTACTTACAAATTACTTGTCCCGTTCTATTACTTACTATTTACGAGTACTTGTGAACTATGTACAAGTTTTTTTGAGTGTTTAAGAACTACTTACTAAATAACAATCTATTAGAAATAAACACGAAAGTTTGTTTTATTTATTCTATTTAACATAACATCTTAATCACTTTAAACGAAAAATTTGTTCATATTACGAAAAAGATAATATGAATATATTGATATATAATCATTGTATAATTTTTATGATGACAAAAATGTTTTCTCTAAGCAAATAAAGCAAATAACATGTAATAACAAGTCATGTAGTTAAATTTTTAATACTTGTTACTATATAATATATAACTAGATGACAACGAATATTTAAAAATCAAGACATATATGAAATAAGTAATAAGTATAAGAAGAGTAATGAATATTTGTTCCCAATCCCAAATGCAAGTAAAAGAAAAGACAAATATAAACAAGAATTTAATAGATCATATAACAAATAGCAACTAACGGAGCGTAACAAGTCAAATACTAAATATAATAATGATACTTGATATTTGACTTGGTCAGGTAATGAAAATTGTCGATTTGTTACTTGTCTTGACAACACTGAGTATTTAAATTTTTAAGACGGGTATGAATTAAGTAATGAGTTTAAGCCGAGTAACCAGTAATGATGTCCAGTCCTAGTTGTTCATATAACGTTAAACGTTTCATCAGCTTTTAGAAAATTAAAGTTTTTTTTTCTTTTAGATACCTCACAGAATTTAGCCGTCGTTAATGCTGCTCTAAGAGATAGTTGGAATCCAACAATCTAAAAGCCATCAGATTCAACGCATCTGGCCCATGTAAGGGCCTACCATAATATGTCTTTATAGAGCCGTGTTCAGCGGGGCAAAGATGAGTAGATTTGGTTTCTTTTTAAAACTCTACAAGACAAAGACTATGGTCCCAATCTTGACGAGTAGTTGGGTTTATTGATAAGGATTAGACTTTTTCATTTTGTTTTAGGGAACAAAACAAAACAAGACAAGGAGACTTCATCTTAAACAGTGACACTAATTTCGCAGTTGGAGCTTTCTTGTCCACGAGACTTACCTACCACCAGCACTTAAGTATCAGAAAAGGCTATGACTTGTATGGAGAGATAGAAAAAGAGATGTGGAAGAGCATAGGAGAATTGAATAGTGAGGATTATGTGAAAGCTGGATTGAGTTTGGAAGAGGCTAAGGGGTTTCAGAAAGTGGTAACAGATGTGATTTCAAGGACTAAAGGTGATGATCCAAGAGATCAATGGAAGGCTTTGGTGGATGAGTGTGTACTTAAGCCATGGCATCCTCATCCTCTTCATCAGCTTCTCTATTACTCTATCTATTCAAACTGGGATGCATCTATCCACGGCCCTCCTCTCTACTGGTTCCCTTCTCTGTACGTCCATCTCTCTCTCTCTCTCTCAAACCAACTTTGTCTGAGTTGCTGAGTGTCTGTCTATTTCTTCTTTGTCTGCGTTTAGATCTTTGTCAAAATCCACAAACTTAGGAAGGCTAATGGAAACTCACGGGCCAAGGCTTCTTGGTGCTTCATATAAAAACCCTCTAGAGAGTTTTGAGCTTTTCAGGAGATTCTCAGTTGAACATCCTGAAGTAAGGCAGTGACGTTGAACATTCAAGAACAGAAAATACTCTTTGTTGTGGTCTAACTTTATGTTTTTTTCAGGTTTATTGGTCTATCGTTATCGACGAGCTTTCACTTAAGTTTCACACCCCTCCGAGGTGCATCCTTGACAAATCAAAACCTGAAGGGACATGGCTTCCTGATGCAGTACTTAATACTGCTGAATGTTGTCTGATACCTTCAAGCCGTTCTCAGAGGGAGGATGATAGTTTGGCTGTTGTATGGCGAGAGGAAGGCTTTGATGATTCTCCAGTCAATCAAATGACATTCAAAGAACTCCGCCAGCGAGTAATGTAAGTATCATGAATGTCTTTACTGATCATACGGTTCCATTTGATCTTTTTGACACATATTACTTTATGCACAGGTTGGTGGCAAATGCGATAAGTGGAAGTTTTGCAACGGGTGACACGATTGCAATCGATATGACAATGACAGTGGATGCAGTGATTATATATCTGGCAATCATATTTGCTGGTTGTGTTGTTGTCTCCATCGCAGACAGCTTTGCAGCTAAAGAAATTGCAACAAGGTTGAAAATATCTAAAGCAAAAGGCATTTTCACTCAGGTTTGTGATACAGTCTTGACTCACATTTCTTTATATTTTCAGCCTACCGTTTCAGATATAAGATGATTCATTGTTCATATGCTTTTTCTCAGGATCATGTACTCAGAGGAGGTCGGAGATATCCTTTATACAGGTGACAAAAACCAATTCTTCAATGCCTGATCTTAAAACTTCATGAACCAACAACATAAACTAAACTGAAAACATGTCTCTCTCCCTCTTTGTTTTCTATGTAGTCGGGTGGTTGAAGCTGCTCCATCAAAGATCATTGTCCTCCCAGCTTCAGGGACTGAACTGCGCGTTCAGTTAAGAGATCAGGACATACCGTGGAAGGATTTTCTGTCCAAAGCGAGGTAAATGTTTTGTTTACATCTCTGACTTATTACGATATTGTCTGCTTTGGGTCCAAAACCTCGCAGATTTTTTCTTGGAAAGGCTTCTCCACAAAAGGCTTATACTAAGTGGAATTGGATCATATATATATATTAAACTTTCTTTGGTCTAATATCTGATGTGAGATTTGGATTGCCAATTTTTTTTCTAACAAGTATGGCTCCAATTTGTTTTGCAGTGTAGAGGACAACTATGGCCCCATTTATGTACCTGTAAACTCTGTGATTAATATTCTCTTCTCATCTGGAACTACAGGTAAAAACATTTTTGTTATTTAATTGCAATCGATATGGTTAGAGCATCTGTTGATCAGTTTGGTTTTTCTAAACTAGGTGAACCGAAGGCTATACCGTGGACACAGCTCTCGCCAATTCGTAGTGCTTGTGATGGATGGGCTCATTTTGATGTCAAAGTGGGTAACACATACTGTTGGCCTACGAATCTTGGATGGGTGATGGGACCAACTCTTATATTTTCTTGCTTTCTAACCGGTACAACGCTTGCACTCTATCACGGGTCTCCCCTCGGCCACGGTTTTGGAAAGTTTGTTCAGGCAAGACAACCACCATTGTTGTCTCCTTTGTAAACATTTGATCAAACCCCACACTTAACTGTGCTTTGATATTACTACAGGATGTTGGAGTTACGATTCTTGGTACTGTTCCAAGCTTGGTGAAAACTTGGAAGAGGACAAACTGTATGGAAGGCCTTAATTGGACAAAGATAAAGTAATTAACAACAGAACTGTGACTTATATTTTATGTGTGTTTGTCTGATGTTGGTTTGTGCTTTGTTAGATATTTTGCCACAACAGGAGAAGCTTCAAATGTTGATGATGTTCTCTGGCTTTCTTCTAAAGCTTATTATAAACCTGTGATCGAAGTTTGTGGAGGTACAGAACTCGCTTCTTCGTACATCATTGGAAGCCCGCTTCAACCTCAGGCTTTTGGAGCGTTTAGCACACCAACCATGGCTACTAGAATCATCATCTTTGACGAAAACGGTGTCCCATATGTAACAAACTGATACTTTTGACATGTTTGTGGTTTATTCTTAAGGGTTTGTACATGATAGAAACTGTTTTGTTTTTGAAGCCGGAAGATCAACCGTGTACTGGAGAAGTTGGTTTGTTCCCCCAGCACCTTGGTGCCACGGATAGACTTCTGAACGCAGACCATGAGGAAGTTTACTTCAAGGGAATGCCAATGTATAAAGAAACAGTGAGTAGTTAGTAAGGACTTTGTATATTCAAATTGCAAAATGAGCATCACTTAAACTGTTTCCTCTGTTGTGTTCTACAGAGACTTAGAAGACATGGTGACATCTTGAAGAGAACCGTAGGAGGATATTTCACTGTTCAAGGCAGAGCTGATGATACCATGAACCTTGGAGGAATTAAGGTAAACTACATTCTGTTATATACACCTGTTGAAACTTTCCTCAATGCTAATATTGTTTTGCTCATTTATGTAACACAGACAAGTTCTATTGAGATAGAACGAGTGTGTGATCAAGCCGATGAATGCATCTCTGAGACGGCTGCAGTGAGCATAACGCCGCCTAACGGTGGTCCAGAGTTACTGGCCATATTCACAGTCTTGAAAGAAGGGTTCAAGAAACAAAGTGAAGAAGAGCTAAAGAAAAAATTCTCAAGAGCCATTCAAAAAGATCTTAATCCTCTCTTCAAGGTAAGTAATAGTTTGGATCTTAATTCATAAAATCAAAGTTACAAAGAGTTTGTTTTTGGTTAAGAAATTGATTTCTTGCAAAATTTTGCAGGTGAGTTTCGTGAAGATTGTGGCTGAATTTCAGAGAACGGCTTCGAACAAGTTACTAAGAAGAGTCTTGAGAGATCAAATGAATCAAGAAATACGGTCCCTGCGTAGTCGAATATAAAGCTTGGAAAACATATACTATTGGAAAACATTGGTGTTTTTATTGAAAGTGAAGTTATAATAAATAAGAAAACAATTATGTTGTATATGGGTATATCTTCCACCATAAAACTAGCAAATTCCTTAGAGAATTTAAGATTTCTAGCATGTATCTCATAAGTCGAGTTCCAACAAATGGCTACATATAAAGACAATCCATATCCATTTTTAATTCCTACATTCTCAATACAACAAGTTGCAAGTCCTTCATTGATTCATAGGTTCACAAACTTCACACTATTTCAAATATTTTTCAGAAGGCCATTAGCTAATTCCAGGCATCCCTTCACTTATTAGAATTTAAGCATCTAAAGACAATGTTTTAGAATTTTTTTTGCATACGAGTATTACTAGTAATATTAGCCAAAGTGATGGAATAATCTTTCTTTTCTAAACACCACTCCTTCAAACAATCCAAGACATTTTTTTTATTAATAGTAGTGAAAAACTTTGAAAGTATATAAATCAAAAACATAATAAATGACAATTTTGTCTTTATTAATCGCATCGATCACTAATCAAACAACATATCGACAAATATCGATAGCGACATTTAATAAAAAAAATATTATCGATATCTGATTCGACAGTAAACGGACGAGATTTTAATCATTTCTTATCAATTTGTTTTAAGTTAATTAAGGTTTAATTGTCAAGTTAAAACCAATAAATTAACATGTGGAGCCAAACACACACACACACACACACTCATGTAACTCAGCCAAAAAGATAATATGAACACATGGACACAAAATTTATGGTATTTTGAGATTAATAATTAGATTACATGTTAAATATTAAGTATATATGTCCGGTTTTATATTCATACAATTTGAAAATCAAACAATTTATACATATTAATTTTAGAGACTGAAAAGTGCTTATATCTCGTTATGTCCAAAACTAATACCGAATATGATTATTGGATCATTATTACTTAATTTCAAACAGAAGAAGTTAATTTTTTGATAAAATATTCTGATTTTTGTTTATTTTGCCAGTATAGAGTTTATTTACCTTTTGAATATTTAGGTTTAATTATCATTAATAAATAGGCTGGGGGGGGGGGGATTAAAATGTTTTTCACAAAAAATGAAGTTTTTCACTATTTTCTATAAAACATATTGAAAGATAAGTTAGATATTTATAATAAAACTAAAATATTTTTAATACATTTTAGTTATTTTCAGATTTGTAGTCATTAGTTTAATTATTGCTATTTGTTTTTTTTTGTTATAAACATTAAATATCATATAAAATAGTTTAATCAATTTAATATATATTCTACAATTTCGCAAATTTTAAATTTTTCTATCATTCAATTAATTTTTTCTGCAACTTAATTATTATTTCTGCGATTCCACGATTAAGCGATCGGTATCGGAGCTATAATTGACACAGAATCAACCAACCAAAAAAAAAAAAAGGAAAAAAACAAAATAAAAAACCCTAAAGAGAGTTCGTTTGGATCTGGTTTTTACATGTAAAGTGAAATCACGGGAAACGAGTCGTACACAGAGAGAGAGAGATAAAAGAAAAGATCGTAGACGAAGAAGAAGAATCTTCCGATCACTCTTCCTCGGACAATCTCAGAGTCTTCGCCTTTATGATTGGAATCGTGCTTCCCTCGCGATTCCGAGCTTCGTAAGTGTCTTCACGATCAAAGTAGAGCCTAGTGAAAACCATGTGGACCAATGTCTTCAGAATTGTAAGTCTTTACCACTCTTCTCTTTGATTCTAAAGCTCTTCTTCATACTAAAGGCATTCACTTTGAGAGAGAGAAGAAAGTTGTAGTTCTTTCCTTTCTAAAAAGTATTGATTTTGATAATCTACTACCTTGCAATGCACAGGGGGGTCTTCATCACGTTTCTTGGTTTCAGTTTCTTCCTAGTGAAGCTGAGCTCAATCCCACCTCTGATACAAGGTTCAAGCTTTGAGCTTTTTTCATTTTCTCTGGACTTTTATATTGACACTGTGTACTAATTTAATTTTCAGTTCAAGAGCTGAGCAGAATGACGTTGCAACATATCTTGTGCTTTCATCTCATCTGCGCTTGCAGAAGGAAGGCTTTCTTAGCACATGGACCAATTCTTTCGTTGGACCTTGGGATCCATCTCAAGGCTTATACAACCCTGGTAAGTGTAAAGCTAAACACCACCACTCTTGTAACTTTTTTAGCTGGATATCTGATGATCATTTACTGGTTAGATGAGAAGATCAAGCTTTGGCTTTTTCTTCCTGGACGTCATTCATCAATCACTGATAAAGCTCAGGCTGCTGTCTCAAAGCTTAGAGGTATTGGTTTTTATTAATGATTCTTTGATCTTTCTTTCTTCTTATGGTTCTTATTATGACTTTTTTTTTGTTTCTTCTGTTAAAAGTTGTTGCGTCAGGAATCTGGGTAGCACCTGGGGACTCCGAGGAGATATCTGTTGCCTTTTCACAGTCTTTGCGTAATTGCATTGAAAGGTTTATTTTCTTATCATCTTCAGAGATAATGGAGTTGAGATATCTCATATTTAAGTTGTTTGATATTGCGACAGAGCGTTAAGTGGACTTTCTTACATGAGATTTGGAGATGTGTTTTCAAAAGTCAGCCCTCAAAATGAAGAATATTTGAGGTACCTGCAACTTGTTGTAGCTTCTGCTCTTCACTAAGTAGATGTGATCCTGCAAGACCTTGGTTTCCTGAGTGTAATTTCGAAAATCAAAAGAAGTGTATGATTAGGTGTGTGTGTGGCTAATGATCCTTGGATCTTTATGCAGGAGGGGCCGTCTTACTGTTGAATTCGTTTTTGCTGCTACCGAAGAGGCAGTTTTTGTCCATGTCATTGTTTCTGCCAAGTCCGTAAACATACTTGTTATACATGTTCCATTAGTGCGTCTTATTGTTATTGGGAAACTAACATTGGTTTTAATGCGCGAAGGAATGTACGGACACTTTCAAGTGGCGATGCTGAGAGGCTGTCAAGGAGTTCCTTGAAAAACTCCAGTTATAGGCTTCCAGGTTAGTCATTTCTTGAATTCATCATCTGCGATGCTAAGTTTTGAGTACTTGTCTATGATATGTATTGATATGCTAGTGAATGAATTGAGAGATGCGACTTTTGAACTCTGAAAAGAAGCTCGTGTAGTCTAGTTGCATCTAAGTTCCTCGAGCAGAGCTTATCGCTGTTTCTTTTCTTTCTGCGGTTTTCCAATAGTGGAAATTATAGATTGTGCTAGATGTAACTCTTTGAAGACAAAATTGTTGAATTGAGACCTTAAATGAATCGTTTATCTTCTGCACATGTTTCTAGAAAGATAGGAGCTTTTTCTTTGATAGTTACACTTCTCACAGGCTTATGTTATTCCCACCAGTGATTGTTTCTCCTCATGGAATGCGGGGTAGCCTCACTGGATTCTGTCCCAATGACCTTGTCAAGCAAGTCTACTTCAGGTGCAATTCATACCTTTGCTATCTATTGTCCCACTCAATGTTCTTTTTCATTTAAATGCATAGCTGTTAGTCTGAGCAAACCAATTTTGTCAACTAAGGTTAGTTTATTTTCTCATACAGTTCTGGAAACTTAAGGTCTTCAAGTGGGTATATTGGCCTCCCTCCTCATGCTGGTAGTGGGTCCCGTCTGATAAATGGCGATCATTGTTACGTGGAAGTTACACTTGGTTGCTGCCAAAATATAAATGACAACACAAGTCAAACTAATTCAACCTTTGCGGTGAATGTTCCTCAAACATCAGTTGGGAGTAAAGATCACCGGAAAGGACACCCAGATATAGCATCGATGTGTGAAAAAAAGTTCATATATCCAGCTGAGGCCGTGCTTGTGCCAATTTTACAGTCGGCATTTGCTAAATTTTCTTTGAAAAGGTAAAATGTCAAGGTGAAGAAGTTATTTAGAAGTTGTTGGATGGTTAACGGTGAGATCCGAATTGGTTATTAATGTTGTTGGCTAATGATAATTTATATAGTCTGTTGAATTTGTCTACAATTTTGTCAGGGTGTGCATGTATGTATTCAGAAAACTGACTTGTAGGATCATAGTGAGAGAGGTTTTAGGAATTGTTTCAACACACGTTACAGAGCGTCAACTTGAAATAGATGTAATATTTGTTATATTTCCCCAGCTTGGAGCTGATGCAAGGTGAAATCATACTTGCAGATTTTGGCTTCAAAACTGGATAGGACCATCTCTAGCAGGCTCATCGTTATTTATGCACTGGTGAGTCCTTTTCTTCTATTTCGGATACATTCTGAACATCAAAGGGAACTCATAGAGGTCTGAAACGCAATCCTGGACATTTATAGTCTATTTTATGCAATCCTGGACATTTATAGTCTGTTCATGATCCCTGAACATTTATAGTCTATTTTATGCAGGGCTGGTGATTTTGACTTCTTTGGATCGTCTGGAAATAAGAGTGATGGGTTCTTTGAAAAAAATGGCTATAATAGCAGTGGCAGTAGCGGTAATAGCAGCATTAGTTCAACAAGTAGTGCTTCTAGTGGGAGTGGTTGGAGAATGACTTCAAGAACTGGTGACCTTGATGCGGATGCAGATTCTTTGACTTGTAATGATGATCACCCAAAATTGGTATGGCTTTTATCTGTGGCAAGGATAGAGACGAATAGTACTGATAACCAGTCAGTAACATAACATCCTTTGCAGGGTTCCAAGCGGCCGCGAACAGGGATGGCAGAGTCATTCGGTCAAGTAGGTACTGTCTCTAATGCACCTATTCAAGAAGCAAATACGTCAGGATTGGGTTCTACTAAAACTAATAAGCTGATGTTCCAGGTACTGCAAATGATCAATTTGGTTGGGATTGGGATGATGACGATGATGATGATAGAGGAGTTGGCATGGATATCCAAGCACTTCTTTCAGAGTTTGGAGACTTTGGTGACTTCTTTGAGAATGATGCGTTACCTTTTGGCGAGGTAATTCCCGTCTTCTGTTATCCTTATTATAATAAAACAATTATTACTTGCGTTCTCCTGCATTGGTTCATAAATCTAGACTGTATGTTGTAAAGGTTTGAGTGGATGGTGGTGCCTCTTACTGTGTTCTGGTCATGTTGCCTTTGGTGTTCAATCCTTACCTAACAAAGCACCTTTTATGTTTGTGTAGCCGCCGGGAACAGCAGAGTCGCATTCCCTCATACTTCCTTCAGATTCTGCTGATGTAGGTTCTAGTCCAATGGATACGATGGATGTATCAGACCAGATTGTGTTGCCCGTTGGGTTTTCGTCTTTTGAGAGCTTCAATCCTGCTCCCCCTATCATTGATGAAGGCCTTATCAAAAGTCAAGAAGTCCTCAACAACAGTGTCACTTCAGTTTCAGCTCCTTCTAATCAAATGTTAAGCTCTTCTAACAGTGAGTTCGATCATTTGATGAAAGCAGAAGCTATGATGACCTTTGCTCCTGAGTATGGAGCTGTTGAAGCACCTATGAGCGAGATTTCTTCGACGTCTTTCAAAAGCCCATATCTTCCCAAATCTCATAAAGTGGAGAGTTCAAATTCAAGAACGAGTAGCTATGTTTATGGACCCACCCCACCTGCCACTGATTCTGATGGAGCAGTCGATAAGATTTTGCTTGGATCAAAAGCATACATTGGTAATGATGGCAGAACTTTGTACACTAAGGTAGAGGGCAGAAAGGGCCGGTATGATAAGCTACCTACTTTAATCAGTGACAACAATAGTAAAAAGGAGGGTGTGTCTCAGTTAAAATATTCAAACTACAATGCTTCTAGTGCTGTTAAGATCGTACAGGGGAAAAAGACTGACGGTATATCTGCTGTTGTTAGTACTTTATTATCTTCAAAGACCTTGCTGGCAACAGACGTGGGAAGCGTTATGTTCCAAGCCTTCATGTATAGGATGCGGCACAAAGCCATTTCTTCGAAGCACAGTTCTCCTGTTAGTCTGAGTAGGCTTAGTGGAAACTTCTTCCTGAACCAGGTGCCAAATGAGCCAAGTAGTCTGACAGACAACGTATCTGGAAGGAACGAGATATATAAGAAAGAAGTACCTACTAGAATAGCTGGAGATTTCGATGGAGGAATGTTAGACAGCCACATGAGTGCACCAGTTGGCGTGTGGCGGACTGTTTCAGTCCCAAAAACAGCAAAACCTGCTAGCTCGCCAAACATTGAAGCAGGCTCATCCTTGCCCCATAGTTCATTTAGCGAAAACAGTTTGCTTTCTTATGGACAAAGGCAGCCATTGCAGGAGCTTCTAGATGGAATAGCGCTACTTGTACAGCAAGCTACTTCTTTCGTTGATTTAGCTCTGGATTCAGATTGTGGGGATGGACCTTATGGCTGGCTTGCACTGGAAGAGTTGTGGAGACGGGAACTGTCGTGTGGACCCTCTGCTGGCCATGCAGGCTGTGGGGGAACTTTGGCTTCCTGCCATTCTCTGGACATTGCTGGTGTCAAGCTAGTTGACCCACTCTCTGCTGAGGTAAACTTTCATAATGGTGTAACCTCATTTGTTCCCTGTGCGACTACTGGTTATTTATATGGTACAGGATGTTCTGCCGGCTTAAACCTGATTCTGGAGATTTTTTTTTCCTTTCCAGGTTTTTCCTTCCTCTGTCATTACTCTACTGCAATCTGACATCAAGACAGCTCTGAAATCCGCATTTGGTCAGTCAGACGGCCCATTATATGTCACAGATTGGTGCAAGGGCCGAAATCAATCGATGGATGGAGTATCTATTTCCGAGGGATCTACTGCCGAGTCAGTCCTGAGTGAAGGTAGCAAATGCATTTTGATTATTTTTCGGTCTCACACGCTGGCTATCATCTCGTTGAACTCTGTCGTTTCGACTGTGGCTGTTGATTCTATTATTTCTTTGCATACAAGCAGTGTCAAATGCAATAGATGGTGGGAAAGGAGAGGAGTCTGCTCAGAGCCAAGATATATACAGTTCAGAGTTACTCCGACCTACACTTTTTGTTCTTCCATCACCCTCTATACTTGTCGGGTATGTATGCCGATGTCTGTTCTATGAGTAGTTTGAATGTAAATGTTTTTAATAGAATGTGGTTTTTATCAAGATCTCCTTCTGATTGGATTATTTCCTGAAGTATTCATGATTTCGTTCTGTTACTTATGTGTCCATCACTTGTGACAGATACCAAGATGACTGGCTTAAGGTTTCAACCAACTCCTTGCCACATTGGGAAAAGGCCCCTTTCGAGCCATATGCTTTGCCGAAAAATGTGAGCATTTAAGGATTACGCCTGAGAGATTTGCTTTTGTTTTACGCAGTTTAGGCTAGTTGATACTCTTGACCACTAAGATACCTGTGATTGTTCTTTGTTACCTTTCGCAGATGAACTATACTGTTGTATGCCCGGATATAGATCCTTTAACCAGTGCTGCTGTTGATTTCTTCCAACAACTTGGAACTGGTGAGCCAACGAATTTATATATTTTGAATTTGTGATTATGTTCTTTAAACATGACATGAACCTTTTGTTGCATAGTTTATGAAACGTGCAGACTGGGAACCCATTTGCCACAGATCCTAGGAAATCAAATGGAAACTGACGCTGGAAGATTATCCTCGTCAGGATTTGTTCTGCTTGATTGCCCTCAATCGATGAAGATTGAAAGCAATAACACGTCGCTTCTGGGATCTCTCAGTGATTATTTTCTCTCCTTGTCGAATGGGTGGAATGTAAATAGCTATCTGAAGTCTTTGTCAAAAGCGCTGAAAGGTCTTAAGCTTGGGTCTGGGCTTTACACAAACCAGAAAGAAGGGTCAGCTACTCCATGCATGGTAAGTATGAGTTAGAAACTGGGACACGTATTTATTTGCCCACTTCTACCAAGTGTAGCTGTTGATACTTGGTTGGCTTCTATTTTTCTTTCAGGTAGTGTACATAGTGTGTCCATTTCCCGACCCTTCGGCAGTTTTAAGGACAGTCGTTGAATCGTCTATAGCACTTGGATCAGGGATAAAGCCAGATAGAGACAGGAGATCGTTACTTAATAGTCAGGTTGCAAGGGCATTTGGTAGTTCTGCTGCTGTAGACGAAGCATCAATATCTCACATTCCAGTGCTTTCGGGGTTTAGCGTCCCTAAGCTAGTTCTACAAGTGGTGTCTGTTGATTCTATTTTCCGGATAACAAGTCCAAGCTTTAATGAGCTTGTCATCCTCAAGGATACTGCCTTTTCTGTCTACAATAAAGCTCGGCGAATTTCAAGAGGAATGCCTAATGATGCATTTCTCTCATCATCATTATCTAACAGATCCTCTTCAGCCTTGGCTTCAGTGAATTCTATCTCAGGAATCTGGAAAGACTGCGTCAGTTCTCGAATGACAGGTTCTACACATCCAAGAGATGGTGATATTGATGGTAGCATTAGAACGAGTAGTTGGGATAGTAGCTGGCAAATAACAAGATCTGGAGGAGTAAGCTGCGACTCAAACAGAAATGGAGATTTTTACATTAATGAGGAAATTTTCTATCTATTTGAACCGCTTTTCATCCTTTCCGAGCCTGGTTCCGTGGATCGTGGAGTTTCACCTACTTTCGGCGGCTTAGGATCCGAGTCTTCAAAGCCAATACCTGAGGATGGTGGCAGAGGTTCAGGACTTGGCGTCAATTCAATGGAAGGTACAAGCTCCCAGGGGGATGCATCACAGGTTGAAGGGAAGGCTGTTCCAAGCTTACATTGCTGCTACGGTTGGACAGAGGACTGGAGATGGCTTGTAAGCATCTGGACTGACGCCAGGGGTGAATTGCTTGACACACATATATTCCCCTTTGGTGGGATTAGCAGTAGACAGGATACGAAAGGGCTGCAGTGTCTTTTTGTTCAAGTTCTGCAGCAGGGATGTCAGATACTACAGGCATGTTCCTCCCCTGACAGTGGATCTTTCAAACCCAGGGATTTTGTCATTACACGCATTGGGAGTTTCTTTGAGCTTGAGTACCTAGGTAACTTAGCTTCTTTTTCCTTTACATCCAAATGGAAGTAGAGTTCTCTATTATTGCTTGTTTCATAACCCTACTTCCAATTTATATAACAGAGTGGCAAAAGGCAATTTACACAGCTGGAGGTCCTGAGATTAAGAAGTGGCCTATTCAACTTCGACGTTCTGCACCTTCTGGCGTAGCCACCAATAGCAACGGACCTTCCTTGCAACAGCATGATCTGAGTTTGATTCAGGAGAGAGCCTCGTCAACTAGCACACTCTATGGCTCTCACTCAAAACCATCCACCTTTGTGAAAGGCGGTATGGGGCACTCTGCTGGAAGAAAGCAAACAATGGGTGGACAAACCATTTCTGGTACTCCAAGGGGTTTGTTTCAGTGGGTTCACAGCATCAGTTTTGCTTCTATTTCACTTGATCATTCTCTGCATTTTGTTCTTCCGGCTGAGTTGGTATCTCCTGGTTAGTTTCTTATTGGTTTCTATTGTTCTCCTCAGTTCACACAATTTTAAGGGAGCAGGATACTGACTTGCATGTTTATTACGCAGGAGGTGGCCAGAGCAGTACTGGTATGAGTGCAGCAAATTACATTGAAGGTTTCACTCCAGTCAAGTCTCTTGGGTCAACGGCTTTCTCTTACATGATGATACCATCACCCAACATGCGCTTTCTTCACCCAAGTCCTCTTCAGCTTCCCACATGTTTAACTGCAGAATCACCTCCACTTGCTCACCTCCTTCACAGCAAAGGCTGTGCAATCCCCTTGTCTACCGGATTTGTTGTTTCAAAAGCTGTGCCTTCCATGAGAAAAGACTCGAGAATAAACGTGAAAGAAGAATGGCCATCAGTTCTCTCTGTAAGTCTCATAGACTATTATGGTGGTTATGACAACGCTCATGACAAAGTTCTTCAAGGAATCATGAAGCAAGGCGGTGGAGGGACCAAAGAAACTAGAGATTTTGAGGTTGAAAGCCATCTAATCCTTGAGTCAATTGCAGCAGAACTCCATGCTCTATCGTGGATGACTGTTAGTCCAGCATATCTGGATAGGCGGACTGCATTGCCATCTCACTGTGATGTGGTTCTCAGACTGAGTCGTCTGCTTCATTTTGCGGATAAAGAACGCTCCAGGCTACCAGATAAGTCGGGAGTTTGAAACAATGCAGGAGCATATCACTCAAGTTCAGTATCAAAAGATGAGACCAAGCTTTCTGTCCTGTCCTGCACCTCCTGAGTAATCTGTCATGTTTAAGGCACTTAGGTTTCTTGGGCTAGTTCACCAGTGCTATACATTATAAAGTAGGAAGAAGTGGTGTAGATCTACTAGATGTAGTTCAGGTTTTTATTTGGGGCTTAAGAACTCTGTAAAAAAAATTAGCATTTACGGCTTTGCTCTACTTGTTGTGATTCACTTTAGGTGCATAGGTTAGTTTCCTTATAGCCCCTTTGTATTTGTAATTTGACTTTATTTATCATTCCTCTGTAAAGTCGACACAATATTATTAATATTGGTTTCTCAGGGAAATACTTGTAGAATATTGCTATCTTTGGGGCTAAGCATAATAGTTTTCTCTTGATCAGTCCCATAATGAATCATGACTCTTGCATGAGTTGTGCAGCTGATGAGCTGAAGATTCTAACAGGCTTGGTTCTCAACCACTCGGTCGCCCTAAGAGGCTAACGCATATTTGTGATTCAGATCAGGTTTTAACTCTACTGATTGGCTTACATATATGGATGGATTACTGCAACTATTGTTGTGTGGTTCAATCATTAAATATCATTTATTGTGGGGTCATCTTTAGCTTTCTTTCTGTGGCGAGACACATGGAAACTCATGTTGCCTTGAGGCACCATATCACCATTATGATGATGTCGGCATCATAGTGCCCCCACACTTCCTTCCAAATACAGCTCATAACATCATTGATTCCACCAACTCTTAGACAATTCCAAAGTATCCCCTCTCTCTTATTGAATCTTTTTGTGAACCCAAATCAATGAAATCTGATAAAGTTTGTAACGTCCATTAACAAGTTATGTGATGCCTTTCATGGATTAGTGGATACTTTGTAAGATAAAACGAATCCATAAACAATGAAAAATGATGATGATACATAGAAACACATATAGAAACGGATGGTTGCATTAAGAATAATACAACACTCTATAGAATCAAACCACACACAAAATCATTAGAAAAAACAATAAAATTAATAGAGGGGAAAAAGAATGATAAATGTTTGTTTTTGGCTCAAAAGAGAAGACCAGATGCCAAAGCAACAACAGAAGCAAACAATGCTGGTACGAACATAGCAGCATCAGATGTTGGGCTTGGAGCTGGAGCTTCCACTGTGGCAGCCGCCGCTTGTCCGACGGCTGAGAAAGCCACAGCAACGATCATGAAAACAACCATCATCTTCTTTGCCTCCATTTCTTCGCTTTGATGTATGAAGAAGAACAAATTTGAAAGAAAGAAATAATTTGTTTTTCTATTGTATGTGTGTGTGTGTTATGACTTATGATGATAATAGCTGTGAGAATGGTATTGTGTCTATTTATACAACATAAGGAGAGACTTTCACAGCTGGCATATTGGCTGTCTATTGGTCCAAACCACATTTTTCTCCTTATTCATTTCCAACCTCACAATATAAACTTTTATAAAACAAGAAAAAGTTTGGTTATAATTAATTTGTTTGTAAACGTTCACATGACTAGTTCAAAAAGTTACATCAATTGTTTTTTTATTCTAATTATTTCTGCTTTTAAAACTAAAGAAATTTAAAGTTCTAAGATTAGCTATTAGCCTATTACTATTAGTAAATTTTTAAAAACTGAATTCTAATTACTAAAACATTAGTTTAGAAAACAAATGAATTGTTTTTATAAAAAAAACTTATAGTTATATATTTGTTGCAGAATTTATTATATATAAAAAACTTATAGTAACATATTTATTGCAGAATTTGTCTTCATTGGAACTATTTGTTTCCTTCAAGAATCACTATAATATATTTCATTTCATTAAAGGGTCAACTAGCCGTTTTAGTGTTTCCTTGAAGTGTTTCGTACCAACGTTCACCCGAAACTAAGAAAATGACCAACTACCAAAAGGATTAATTAGTTTTAAGAGAGCTGTTCAATTTTATGTCTTCGTTTGATCATTGCAATACTGAATTATTTTTTTTTTTTTGCCCCAAACTAAAAACTAGCTGGACTAGATTAAAAGAATCAAACATACAATTATTCATAATCATATGCCTAAGGCTGGACTGTTTCTGTGGACCCGGAAACCACATAACAAATGAAGTCTTAGCTATTGTTTTCGGTTTCGAAATTTAAATAACATAAAACCTTCTTTTTTGGTCAGGAATAACATATAACTCTCCTTTAGTTCTTAATGAATTAGGAGTAACGGTTGAAGTTTTAAATCAGCAGATAATTTAAACAAGGGACCCAACGAGAAAGCCAGATTCAATATTTCTTATGTTCACTTTTTAAATAAAAGATTAAACTTTTCTGACCAACACATAATGAGTTCCAAGTTGGAACATTTGAACTTTGAAATTTAGTGGACCGTTGGTGAGATTCAAATATAGTTACTTAGTTCAAAAATCTTTTTGTTTTGCCTCCTTTTGTACTCTTTCGTAGTAAGTAATAGAAAACATATATAACCATTAAAATATTTTATTATCGTTTAAATAAAGCTGAAAAAAAAAGAACAATTGACCGTTTGGAACTTCAGAAATATATGTAGAGACACGTCTAAATATATGTTTAAGAAAATGTTGCTATGTATTGGTGACCAATGCATTTTGCTTATATTGTACTAAATAACAAGTATATACTTTTTTCAGTTCAAAAAAAAAAAACAAGTATATACTTTTTGCATTTGAGCTTTTCTACATCTTATCTCACTGATATTATAGTTCTATTTTCCTTTTTTGACTGTACAATTTTTTATCTAGGAAAAAAAGAAGTACAGTACGTTTTTACTTATAATGAGTTCATTTAAGAATGCTAGTACTAGTACGACTATGCTGTTAACTTTTGCTAGTCTTTTATGAAATCACTGACGTTTGAATGAAATATGTGAAGGATATACAATTTGTGAGTTTCAGATTAAATATAATGTAAAACTCATTGGGCCTGAAAGCAGGCTAGAAGCTTAAACATTTATATAACTTACAAAATTATGAATCTAATTTCTTAAGAATAGAGAGAGATAAAGGATATTATTCTTGATTCAAAAACAGACTCTTGAATGATCTATTTAGAAAAAAATATTTAGATGAGAAAACTAATATTAACACAGTATGTAGGTGATGAAAAACAGATAATAACATAATAGGAAAATTTTAAAAGTTTTATTAATGAAGTGGATAATAGATGCTAGAAAAATATGGAGAAAGGCCCATCTTAGCCCAAGTTTGAGTAAAATAATTACTTTTGGAAAAGAGTTCAATCTAATCGCACTTGTATCTTTACTGCGTGCATTCCACTGCCCTTGAAGTCGCAATAGAGATTTGGTCATAAATCTGGAAAATCAGCTTTGTCATCAGCGCGTAGTACTAAACCTTTACTGTCTTAACGCAAAGATTTTATCGCCAGAACTGGAGAGATCTTTTATCCAGTTAAACTCGGTGTGACGTGTTCCTGTCATATTAATACACGTGGCAATATAATCTGCAATTATCCGTAACGAATTTCTGTAATGACACAACAGGTTAAGGCTATTTTTAACTTCTAGAAGTCCATCTAAGCGTCCATTTCATATCCGACGGCTGTTAATAATGGAAATACAATTAAAATCAGCAAATAGTAAAAATAATAAGTAATAAAAAATAGTAAAAATGTGTAAAAAAGGTGAGCATCGCAGTAAAGACCAGAGAGAGGGTAAGCAAAGTCTCAAAGCAGTTTCATTTCTATACAAGTATTGTGTTCAAACAAAAGACAGTGTTTGATCTTCTTCTTTGTTAGGGTGATTCTGGTGTTGTAGAAGCTAAAGTCGTTGAGTTTAAACTGCAGATCTTGAGGTTAGTGAACCTTGTTTTCTCTATTAATTACTACATATTGGCCTTCTCATCTCTGGTTTGGTTCAGTTAATTTGTTAGAAATCAGATGATTTGTTCACCTTTTTCTCTATAGAGAGGGGCTTGAACTTTGTTAATGTTGTTGCGAATTTTTTGGTTGTCTTTTTCTGGAAGAGTGTTTATCTCTGTGTAAGGTTTGTGTGATGGAAGAAGTGAAAGGACAAAGAGGAAATGGAACCACAGAAGCAGATTTTGTGTTGCAATGGGGGGAGAGAAAGAGAGTTAGATGCATGAAAGTCAAGAAAGATCAGAGCCGCAAGTCAAGTGATGGTTTGTCTAAGCGCAAACTCATGTCCCGAGCTGCCTGTTCCGAGAGAGGCTCCCCTTCTCGCCATCTTAACCGTCCAAACAAGTAAGCTTGATTCAGAGCTCTTCTCTCTTGAAGATATTTCAATAGTTTATTGATGTAAATAATACCCTTGTTGTGTCTGTGTGGTGATAGGATCATAGATTTTCCAAGTAATGTACGGAGATCGTTTGTGGCATCACCTGAGAAGGAAGATAGATACTACACAACTAGGGGTTCAATGGGTACTGATGAAAGTGGGAAAATGATAAAGGAGCCTGTGAAGGAAACCAAGAAGCATGTGTGGCCAAAGTTGTTTATAACTTTGTCAAATAAAGAGAAAGAAGAAGATTTTTTGGCTATGAAAGGGTGCAAGCTTCCTCAAAGACCCAAGAAACGAGCCAAGTTGGTTCAGAAGACATTGCTTGTGAGAGTCCCTTTGTTGTGTTCTCGATAATTTATTTCAAGGTGATGCGAATCTCATGGTTATGTAATGTTTTATGCAGCTGGTGAGTCCAGGTACTTGGTTGTCAGATCTGTGCAAAGAGAGGTATGAAGTAAGAGAGAAGAAGACTTCAAAAAAGGTATACCATTGTTTTTTAGCTTTCCACAATAAAGTCAATGAGAATTCACTTTAGTTTCTTTGTGAATGCTGAGATGATCTGATATCATTTCATGTTTTTATGAAGCGGCCAAGAGGATTGAAGGCAATGGGAAGCATGGAAAGCGATTCAGAGTGAAGAGGACTTGAGAAATGTTCTCAAAATTTTGGTTAAAGGCTAGAAAGGAGACAAACACAAAAATGAATATGCTTTGTTTCTTTCATTACATTTTGAGATGCCATTCCACAGGTCAACAACTATTATTAGACACTCGTATCTTTGCTTTTGAAGCTAATCTGTAGCTTTCTTAATCAAAATCTCTCGTCCCCACCTTTTTTTATTGTTTTAACTTGTTGATTATGCGTTTAGACAATTCATGTATCATAGCTTCATGATGAGAAGAGGTTCTTGAATCTCAATTTATGAATGGACGGCAAGAGTATACTGAGAAAGAACCTCCAAACACAGATCAATAAAGACTACATCATATTAGAATGGAAACTAAATCTGCACACAAATTAGTGTATGGATACTACAACACACCAACCAAAACTCCAGAGCTACAAACACTGAATATTTGGTAGGGGTTAACACATAGATTTTTTAAAAAAACTCAGAAAATCTTACAATATTGTTTTAATGCATAGTTGTATCATAAACTAACATATGATGGTTGTCAGAGAGATTTTGAACCTTTGTTGTCTCTGTTTCTCTAGAATAGCAATTTTATTGTGGTTTTTGTACTTATTTAGGGAGCATATGAAATTTTACTAAATTAATTGATAAAAAATATAACGATGACCATGTACCATAAAATAAAGTTTAGAATACATTAACAAAAATATAAAATGTGGTTAGAATTTTTAAAATAACATTAAAGATTATAGGTTTCAGTATATAGAATATTTACCCAAAAACTGAATATTTTGTAGGGGTTAACACATAGATTTTGAGAAAAATTCAAAAAATCTAACAATGTTGTTTTAATGCATAGTTGTATCATGAAGTAACATATGATGATGGCCAGAGAGGTTTTGAACCTTTGTTGTCTCAATTTTTCTAGACTAGTAATTTTATTGTGGTTTGTGTACTTATTTAGGGAGCATATGAAGTTTTACTAAATTAATTGATAAAAAAATATGACGATGCCCATGTACCAAGAAATATAGTTTACAATACATTAAAAAAAATGTAGAATGTGGTTAGAAATTTTAAAATAACATTAAAGATTATAGGTTTCATTATATTAACCATTTGCTCAAAAACTGAATATTTTGTAGGGGTTAACACATATATTTTGAGAAAATTCCAAAAAATATGACAATATTGTTTTATTGCATAGTTATATCATAAACAAACATATGATGATGGTCAGAGAGGTTTTGAACCATTGTTGTCTCCGTTTCTCTAGAATAGCAATTTTATTGTGGTTTGTGTACTTATTTAGGGAGCATATGAAATTTTACTAAATTAATTGATAAAAAATAGAACGATCCCCATGTACCATGAAATATAGATTAGAACACATTCACAAAAATGTAGAATGTAGTTAGAAAATTTAAAACAACACTAAATATTATAGGCTTCAGTATATATCGCATTTAACCAAAAGCTGAATATTTTGTAGGGGTTAACACATAGATTATGAGAAAAATTCAAAAAAGTTGCCAATGTTGTTTTAATGCATAGTTGTATCATGAAGTAACATATGATGATGGTCAGAGAGGTTTTGAACCTTTGTTGTCTCTGTTTCTCTAGAATAGTAATTTTATTGTGGTTTGTGTACTTATTTAGGGAGCATATGAAGTTTTACTAAATTAATTGATAAACAAATATGACGATGCCCATGTACCAAAAAATATAGTATAGAATACATTAACAAAAATGTAGAATGTGGTTAGAAATTTTAAAATAACATTAAAGATTATAGGCTTCATTATATTAACCATTTACTCAAAAGATTATAGGAGTTAACACATAGATTTTAAGAAAAATTCAAAAAATATGAAAATATTATTTTATTTCATAGTTGTATCATGAAGTAACATACGAGGATGACCAAAGAGGTTTTGAACCTTTGTTGTCACCGTTTCTATAGAATAGCAATTTTATTGTGGTTTGTGTATTTATTTATGAAGTATATGAAGTTTTACTAAATTAATTGATAAAATAGAACGATACCCATGTACCATGAAATATAGTTTAGAATACATTAACAAAATTTTACAATGTGGTTAGAAATTTTAAAACAACACTAAAGATTATAGGCTTCAGTATATAGAGCATTTACCCAAAAACTGAATATTTTATAGGGGTTAACACATAGATTTTGAGAAAAATTCAAAAAATCTGACAATGTTGTTTTAATGCATAGTTGAATCATGAACTAACATATGATGATGGTCAGAGAGGTTTTGAACCTTTGTTGTCTCCGTTTCTCTAGAATAGTAATTTTATTGTGGTTTGTGTGCTTATATAGAGAGCATATAAAGTTTTACTAAATTAATTCATAAACAAATATGACGATGCCCATGTACCATAAAATATAGTTTATAATACATTAACAAAAATGTAGAATGTGGTTAAATTTTTTAAAATAACACTAAAGATTATAGGCTTTAGGATTTAAATCATTTACCAAAAACTGAATATTTTGTAGGGGTTAACACATAGATTTTGAGAAAAATTCAAAAAATCTGACAATGTTGTTATTATGCATAGTTGTATCATGAACTAACATATGATGATGGCCAGAGAGGTTTTGAACCTTTGTTGTTCCCATTTCTCTAGAATAACAATTTTATTGTGGTTTGTGTACTTATTTAGGGAGCATATGAAGTTTTACTAAATTAATTGATAAACAAAATATGACGATGCCCACGTACCATAAAATATAGTTTAGAATACATTAACAAAAATATAGATTATGTTTAGAAATTTTAAAATAACACTTAAGATTATAGGCTTCAGTATCTAGAGCATTTACCAAAAAACTGAATATTTTGTAGGGGTTAACACAGATTTTGAGAAATTTTTTAAAAATCTGACAATGTCGTTTTTATGCATAATTGTATCATGAACTAACATATGATGATGGTCAGAAAAGTTTTGAACCTTTGTTGTCTCTGTTTCTCTAGAATGGACTTTTTGTTGTGGTTTGGGTACTTATTTAGGGAGCATATGAAGCTTTACTAAAATAATTGATAAAAAAATAAAATAATGCCCATGTACCATGAAATATAGTTTAGAATACATTAACAAAATTATAGAATGTGGTTAGAAATTTTAAAATAACACTAAAGGTTATAGGCTTCAATATAGAGCATTTACCCAAAAACAAATATTTTGTAGGAGTTAACACATAGATTTTGAAAAATATTCAAAAAATCTGACAATATTTTTTAATGCATAGTTATATCATGAAATAACATATAATGATGGTGAAAGCGGGTTTTGAACTTTTGTTGTCTCCGTTTCTTTAGAATAGCAATTTTATCGTGGTTTGAGTACTTATTTAGGGAGCATATGAAGTTTTACTAAATTAATAAAATAGAACAATGCCCATGTACCTTGAAATATAGTTTAGATTACATTAACAAAAATGTAGAATGAGGTTAGAAATTTTAAATTAATATTAAAGATTATAGGCTTGAGTATATTTACTATTAACTCAAAAACTGAATATTTTGTAGGGGTTAACACATAGATTTTGAGAAATTTTTTTTAAAAATATGACAATATTGTTTTAATGCATAGTTGTATCATAAATTAACATATGATGATGGTCAGAGAAGTTTTGAACCTTTGCTTTCTCCGTTTCTCAAGATTGGCAGTTTTATTGTGGTTTGTGTACTTATTTTGGGAGCATTTGAAGTTTAACTAAATTAATTGATAACAAATATGACGATGCCCTTGTACCATAAAATATAGTTTAGAATACTTTAACAAAATATAGAATGTGATTAGAAATTTTAAGATAACATTAATGATTATAGGCTTCAGTGTATAAAACATTTACCCAAAAACTAAATATTTTGTAGCGGTTAACACATAGATTTTGATAAAAATTTAAAAAACCTGACAATGTTGTTTTAATGCATAGTTGTATCATGAACTAACATATGAAGATGGTGAGAGAGGTTTTGAACCTTTGTTGTCTCCGTTTCTCTAAAATAGCAATTTTATTGTGGTTTGTTTACTTATTTAGGGAGCATATGAAGTTTTACTAGATTAATTGATAAAAAAAATATGACGATGCCCATGTACCATAAAATATAGTTTAGAATACATTAACAAAAATATAGAATGTGGTTAGAAATTTTAAAATAACACTAAAGATTATAGGCTTCAATATAGAGCACTTACCCAAAAACTGAATATTTTGTAAGGATTAACACATATTTTGAGAATTATTCAAAAAATCTGATAATATTTTTTTAATGCATAGTTGTATCATGAACTTACATATGATGAGCAGGAGAGAGGTTTTGAAACTTTGTTGTCTCCGTTTCTCTAGAATTGACTTTTTGTTGTGGTTTATTTACTTATTTAGGGAGCATATGAAGTTTTACTAAATTAATGGATAAAAAAATATGACGATGCACATGTACCATAAAATATAGTTTAGAATACATTAGCAAAAATATTGAATGTGGTTATAAATTTTAAAATAACATTAAAGATTTGAGAGCTCAGTATATAGAGCATTTACCAAAAAAACTGAATATTTTGTATGGGTTAACACATGTATTTTGAGAAAATTCAAAAAGTTTGACAATGTTGTTTTAATGCATAGTTGTATCATGAACTAACATATGATGATGGTCAGAGAGGTTTTGAATCTTTGTTGTCTCCGGTTTTCTAGAATAGCAATTTTATTGTGGTTTGTGTACTTAATTAGGAAGCATATGAAGTTTTCCTAAATTAATTGATAAAAAAAATATGACGATCCCATGTACCATAAAATATAGTTTGGAATACTTTAACAAAAATATAGAATGTGTTTAGAAATTTTAAAATAACATTAATGATTATAGGATTCAGTATATAAAGTTTTTACCCAAAAACTGAATATTTTGTTGGGGTTAACACATAAATTTTGAGAAAAATTCAAAAGTCTGACAAAGTTGTTTTAATGCATAGTTTTATCATGAACTAACATATGATGATGGTCAGAGAGGTTTTGAACCTTTGTTGTCTATGTTTCTCTAGAATAGACTAATTGTTGTGGTTTGTGTACTTATTTAGGGAGCATATTAAGTTTTACTAAAATTATTGATAAAAAAATAAGACGATGCCCATGTACCATGAAATATAGTTTAGAATACATTAACAAAAATATAGAATGTGGTTAGAAATTTTAAAATAACACTAAAGATTATAGGCTTCAATATAGATCATTTACCCAAAACCTGAATATTTTGTAGGAGTTAACACATAGATTTTGAGAAATATTAAAAAAATATGATAATATTTTTTAATGCATAGTTATACCATGAACTAACATATGATGATTGTAAGAGAGGTTTTGAACCTTTGTTGTCTCCGTTTCTCTAGAATAGCAATTTCATTGTGGTTTGAATACTTATTTATGGAGCATATGAAGTTTTACTAAATTAAAAAAATATAACGATGCCCATGTACCATGAAATATAGTTTAGAATACATTAACAAAAATGTTGAATGTGGTTAGAAATTTTAAAATAACATTAAAGATTATAGGCTTCAGTATATTAACTATTAACTCAAAAACAGAATATTTTGTAGGGGTTAACACATAGATTTTGAGAAAAATTTTAAAAACCTGACAATATTGTTTTAATGCATAGTTGTATCATGATCTAACATATGATGATGGTGAGAGAGGTTTTGAACCTAATGTTGTCTCTGTTTCTCTAAAGTAGCAATTTTATTGTGGTTTGTTTACTTATTTAGGGAGCATATGAAGTTTTACTAAATTAATTTGATATTAAAAATATGACGATGCCCATGTACCATAAAATATAGTTTAGAATACATTAACAAAAATATAGAATTTGGTTAGAAATTTTAAAATAACATTAAAGATTATAGACTTCAATATAGAGCATTTACCCAAAAACTGAATATTTTGTAAGGGTAAACACATATATTTTAAGAAATATTCAAAAAATCTGACAATATTTTTTAATGCATAGTTGTATCATGAACTAACATATGATGATGGTGAGAGAGGTTTTGAACCTTTGTTTTCTTCGTTTCTCAAGATTGGCAATTTTATTGTGGTTTGTATGCTTATTTTGGGAGCATTTGAAGTTTTACTAAATTAATTGATAAAAAATTAGAACGATGCCCATGTACCATGAAATATAATTTAGAATACATTAACAAAAATGTAGAATGTGGCTAAATTTTTTAAAATAACATAAAATATTATAGGCTTCAGTATATAGAGCATTTACCCAAAAACTAGATATTTTGTAGGGGTTACCACATAGATTTTGATAAAAATTCAAAAAATATGACAATATCGTTTTAATGCATAATCGTATCATAAACTAACATATGATGATGGTCAGAGAGGTTTTGAACCTTTGTTTTCTCCGTTTCTCAAGATTGGCAATTTTATTGTGGTTTGTATACTTATTTTGGGAGCATTTGAAGTTTTACTAAATTAATTGATAAAAAATTAGAACGATGCCCATGTACCATGAAATATAGTTTGAAATACATTAACAAAAATATCGAATGTGGTTAGAAATTTTAAAATAACATTAAAGATTATAGGCTTTACTATATAGAGCATTTACCCAAAAACTGGATATTCTGTAGGGGTTAACACGTAGATTTTGAGAAAAAAATTCAAAAAATGTGACAATGTTTTTTTAATGTATAGTTGAATCATGAACTAACATATGATGATGGTAAGAGAGGTTTTGAACCTTTGTTGTCTCCGTTTCTCTAGAATAGCAATTTTATTAGAATGTGGTTAGATATTTTAAAATAACACTAAGATTATAAGCTTAAGGATTTAAAGCATTTACCCAAAAACTGAATATTTAGTAGGAGTTAACACATAGATTTTGAGAAAAATTCAAAAAATCTGACAATGTTATTTTTATGCATAGGTTTATCATGAACTAACATATGATGATAACCAGAGAGGTTTTGAACCTTTGTTGTCTCTGTTTCTCTAGAATATCAATTTTATTGTGGTTTGTATACTTATTTAGGGAGCATATGAAGTACTACTAAATTAATTGATAAAAAATTAGAACGATGCCCATGTACCATGAAATATAATTTAGAACACATTAACAAAAATGTAGAATGTGGTTAAAATTTTTAAAATAACATAAAAGATTATAGGCTTCAGTATATAGAGCATTTACCTTAAAAATGGATATTTTGTAGGGGTAACCACATAAATTTTGATAAAAATTCAAAAAACATGACAATATTGTTTTAATGCATAGTAGTATCATAAACTAACATATGATAATGGTTAGAGAGGTTTTGAACCTTTGTTTTCTCCGTTTCTCAAGATTGGCAATTTTATTGTGGTTTGTGTACTTATTTTGGGAGCATTTGAAGTTTTACTAAATTAATTGATAAAAATTAGAACGATGCCCATGTACCATGAAATATAGTTTGAAATACATTAACAATAATATCGAATGTGGTTAGAAATTTTAAAATAACATTAAAGATTATAGGCTTCAGTATATAGAGCATTTACCCAAAAACTAGATATTTTGTAGGGGTTAACACATAGATATTGAGAAAAATTCAAAAAATGTAACAATGTTGTTTTAATGGATAGTTGAATCATTAACTAACATATGATGATGGTCAGAGAGGTTTTGAACCTTTGTTGTCTCCGTTTCTCTAGAATAGCAATTTTATTGTGGTTTGTGTGCTTATTTCGAGAGCATATGAAGTTTTACTAAATTAATTGATAAACAAATATGACGATGCCCATGTAGCATAAAATATAGTTTAGAATACATTAACAAAAATGTAAAATGTGGTTGGAAATTTAAAAATAACAGTAAAGATTATAAGCTTCAGGATTTAAAGCATTTACCCAAAAACTGAATATTTAGTAGGGATTAACACATAGATTTTGAGAAAAATTCAAAAAATCTGACAATGTTGTTTCTATGCATAGTTGTATCATGAACTAATATATGATGATGGCCAGAGATGTTTTGAACCTTTGTTCTCTCTGTTTCTCTAGAATATCAATTTTATTGTGGTTTGTATACTTATTTAGGGAGCATATGAAGTTTTACTAAATTAATTGATAAAAAAATATAACGATGCCCACGTACCATAAAATTTAGTTTAGAATTCATTAACAAAAATATAGATTGTGTTTAGAAAATTTAAAATAACACTTAAGATTATAGGTTTCAGTTTCTAGAGCATTTACCCAAAAATTGAATATTTTGTAGGGTTAACACATAGATTTTGAGAAAAATTTAAAAAATCTGACAATGTTGTTTTTATGCATAGTTGTATCATGAACTAACATTTGATGATGGTCAGAGAAGTTTTGAACCTTTGTTGTCTCCGTTTCTCTAGAATTGACTTTTTGTTGTGGTTTGTGTACTTATTTAGGGAGCATATGAAGTTTTACAAAAATAATTGATAAAAAAATAAAACGGTGCCCATGTACCATTAAATATAGTTTAGAATACATTTACAAAAATATAGAATGTGGTTAGAAATTTTAAAATAACACTAAAGATTATAGGCTTTAATATAGAGCATTAACCCAAAAACTGAATATTTTGTAGGAGTTAACACATATTTTGAGAAAAATTCAAAAAATTTGACAATACTGTTTTAATACATAGTTGAATCATGTAATAACATACGATGAAGTTCAAAGAGGTTTGGAACCTTTGTTGTCTCCGTTTCTCTAGGGAATAGCAATTTTATAGTGGTTAGTCCAATGATTTAGGGAGTATTTGCAGTTTTGCTAAATTAATGGATAAAAAATTAGAATGATGTCAATGTACCATGAAAAAGAGATTATCATACATTAATACAAATGTATAATGTGGTTTGAAATTTTAAAACAAATTTAAAGATTATAGGCTTCAATATATAGAACATTTACCGAAAACTCAATATTTCCGTATGGGTTAACACATAGATTTTGAGAAAAATTCAAAAAATTTGACAATACTGTTTTAATGCATAGTTGAATCAAGTAATAACATATGATGAATTTCAAAGAGGTTTGGAAGCTTTGTTGTCTCCGTTTCTCTAGGGAATAGCAATTTTATAGTGGTTAGTCCAATGATTTAGGGAATATTTGCAGTTTTGCTAAATTAATTGATAAAAAAATTAGAACGATTTCCATGTATGAAAGGAGTTTATCATACATTAATACAAATGTATAATGTGGTTTTAAATTTAAAAAGAATTAAAAGATTATAGGCTTCATATATAGATCATTTACCGAAAACTCACTATTTTCGTAGGGGGTACACATAGATTTTGAGAAAAATTCAAAAAATTTGAGAATACTGTTTTAATACATATATGAATCATGGAATAACATATGATGAAGTTCAAAGAGGTTTGGAACCTTTGTTGTTTCCGTTTCTCTAAGGAATAGCAATTTTATAGTGGTTAGTCCAATGATTTAGAGAGTATTTGCAGTTTTGCAAAATTAATGGATAAAAAAATTATAACGATGTCCATGTACCATGAAAAGAAGTTTATCATACATTAATACAAAGGTATGATGTGGTTATAAATTTTAAAACGAATTAAAAGATTATAGGCTTCATATATAGAGCATTTACAAAAAATTCACTCTTTTCGTAGGGGGGTACACATAGATTTTGAGAAAAATTCAAAAAAATTGAAAATACTTTTTTAATACATAATTGAATAATGTAATAAAATATGATGAACTTCAAAGAGGTTTGGAACCTTTGTTGTCTCCGTTTCTCTAAGGAATATCAATTTTATAGTGGTTAGTCCAATGATTTAGGGAGTATTTACAGTTTTGCTAAATTAATAGATATAAAATTTGAAAAATGTCCATGTACCATGAAAAAGAGTTTATCACAAATTAATACAAATGTATAATGTGGTTATAAATTTTAAAACGAATTAAAAGATTATAGGCTTCATATATAGACCATTTACCGAAAACTCACTATTTTCGTAGGGGGGTACACATATATTTTGAGAAAAATTCAAAAAATCTGAGAATACTGTTTTAATACATATTTGAATCATGTAATAAAATATGACGAAGTTCAAAGAGGTTTGGAACCTTTGTTGTTTCCGTTTCTCTAAGGAATAGCAATTTATAGTGGTTAGTCCAATGATTTAGGGAGTATTTACAGTTTTGCAAAATTAATTGATAAAAAATTAGAACGATGTCCTTGCACCATGAAAAGAAGTTTATCATAAATTAATACAAATGTATAATGTGGTTATAAATTTTAAAACGAATTAAAAGATTATAGGCTTTATATATAGAGCATTTACCGAAAACTCACTATTTTCGTAGGGGTTAACACATAGATTTTGAGAAAAATTCAAAAAATTTGAGAATACTGTTTTAATACATATTTGAATCATGTAATAAAATATGACGAAGTTCAAAGAGGTTTGGAACCTTTGTTGTTTCCGTTTCTCTAAGGAATAGCAATTTTATAGTGGTTAGTCCAATGATTTAGGGAGTATTTACAGTTTTGCAAAATTAATTGATAAAAAATTAGAACGATGTCCATGTACCATGAAAAGAAGTTTATCATAAATTAATACAAATGTATAATGTGGTTATAAAGTTTAAAACGAATTAAAAGATTATAGGCTTCATATATAGAGCATTTACCGAAAACTCACTATTTTCGTAGGGGGGTACACATAGATTTTGAGAAAAATTCAAAAAATTTGAGAATACTGTTTTAATACATATTTGAATCATGTAATAAAATATGATGAAGTTCAAAGAGGTTTGGAACCTTTGTTATTTCCGTTTCTCTAAGGAATATCAATTTTATAGTGGTTAGTCCAATGATTTAGGGAGTATTTACAGTTTTGCTAAATTAATTGATAAAAAATTAGAACGATGTCCATGTACCATGAAAAGAAATTTATCATAAATTAATACAAATGTATAATGTGGTTATAAATTTTAAAACGAATTAAAAGATTATAGGCTTCATATATAGAGCATTTACCGAAAACTCACTATTTTCGAAGGGGGGTACACATAGATTTTGAGAAAATTTCAAAAAAATTGAGAATACTGTTTTAATACATATTTGAATCATGTAATAAAATATGATGAAGTTCAAAGAGGTTTGGAACCTTTGTTATTTCCGTTTCTCTAAGGTATATCAATTTTATAGTGGTTAGTCCAATGTTTTAGGGATTATTTACAGTTTTGCTAAATTAATTGATAAAAAATTAGAACGATGTCCATGTACCATGAAAAGAAGTTTATCATAAATTAATACAAATGTATAATGTGGTTATAAATTTTAAAACGAATTAAAAGATTATAGGTTTCATATATAGAGCATTTACCGAAAACTCACTATTTTCGTAGGGGGGTTCATATAGATTTTGAGAAAAATTCAAAAAATTGACAATACTGTTTTAATGCATAGTTGAATCATGTAATAACATATGATGAAGTTCAAAGAGGTTTGGAACCTTTGTTGTTTCCGTTTCTCTAAGGAATATCAATTTTATAGTGGTTAGTCCAATGATTTAGGGAGTATTTACAGTTTTGCTAAATTAATTGATAAAAATTAGAACGATGTCCATGTACCATGAAAAGAAGTTTATCATAAATTAATACAAATGTATAATGTGGTTATAAATTTTAAAACGAATTAAAAGATTATAGGTTTCATATATAGAGCATTTACCGAAAACTCACTATTTTCGTAGGGGGTTCATATAGATTTTGAGAAAAATTCAAAAAATTTGACAATATTGTTTTAATGCATAGTTGAATCATGTAATAACATATGATGAAGTTCAAAGAGGTTTGGAACCTTTGTTATTTCCGTTTCTCTAAGGAATATCAAGTTTATAGTGGTTAGTCCAATGATTTAGGGATTATTTACAGTTTTGCTAAATTAATTGATAAAAAATTAGAACGATGTCCATGTACCATGAAAAGGAGTTTATCATAAATTAATACAAATGTATAATGTGGTTATAAATTTTAAAACGAATTAAAAGATTATAGGTTTCATATATAGAGCATTTACCGAAAACTCACTATTTTCGTAGGGGGGTTCATATAGATTTTGAGAAAAATTCAAAAAATTTGACAATATTGTTTTAATGCATAGTTGAATCATGTAATAACATATGATGAAGTTCAAAGAGGTTTGGAACCTTTGTTATTTCCGTTTCTCTAAGGAATATCAATTTTATAGTGGTTAGTCCAATGTTTTAGGGATTATTTACAGTTTTGCTAAATTAATTGATAAAAAATTAGAACGATGTCCATGTACCATGAAAAGGAGTTTATCATAAATTAATACAAATGTATAATGTGGTTATAAATTTTAAAACGAATTAAAAGATTATAGGTTTCATATATAGAGCATTTACCGAAAACTCACTATTTTCGTAGGGGGGTTCATATAGATTTTGAGAAAAATTCAAAAAATTGACAATACTGTTTTAATGCATAGTTGAATCATGTAATAACATATGATGAAGTTCAAAGAGGTTTGGAACCTTTGTTGTCTCCGTTTCTCTAGGGAATAGTAATTTTATAGTGGTTAGTCCAATGATTTAGGGAGTATTTTCAGTTTTGCTAAATTAATTGATAAAAAATTAGAATGATGTCCATGTACCATGAAAAGAAGTTTATCATACATTAATACAAAGGTATAATGTGGTTTTAAATTTTAAAACAAATTTAAAGATTATAGGCTTCATATATAGAGCATTTACCGAAAACTCACTATTTTCGTAGGGGTTAACACATAGATTTTGAGAAAAAATCAAAAAAATTGAGAATACTGTTTTAATACATATTTGAATCATGTAATAAAATATGACGAAGTTAAAAGAGGTTTGGAACCTTTGTTGTTTCCGTTTCTCTAAGGAATAGCAATTTTATAGTGGTTAGTCCAATGATTTAGGGAGTATTTACAGTTTTGCTAAATTAATTGATAAAAAATTAGAACGATGTCCATGTACCATGAAAAGAAGTTTATCATAAATTAATACAAATGTATAATGTGGTTATAAATTTTAAAACGAATTAAAAGATTATAGGCTTCATATATAGAGCATTTACCGAAAACTCACTATTTTCGTAGGGGGGTACACATAGATTTTGAGAAAAATTCAAAATTTGACAATACTGTTTTAATACATATTTGAATCATGTAATAAAATATGATGAAGTTCAAAGAGGTTTGGAACCTTTGTTGTCTCCGTTTCTCTAGGAATAGCAATTTTATAGTGGTTAGTCCAATGATTTAAGGAGTATTTACAGTTTTGCTAAATTAATTGATAAAAAATTAGAACGATGTCCATGTACCATGAAAAGAATTTATCATAATTAATACAAATGTATAATGTGGTTATAAATTTTAAAACGAATTAAAAGATTATAGGCTTCATATATAGAGCATTTACCGAAAACTCACTATTTTCGTAGGGGGTTACACATAGATTTTGAGAAAAATTCAAAAAATTTGAGAATACTGTTTTAATACATATTTGAATCATGTAATAAAATATGATGAAGTTCAAAGAGGTTTGGAACCTTTGTTGTCTCCGTTTCTCTAGGGAATAGCAATTTTATAGTGGTTAGTCCAATGATTTAGGGAGTATTTACAGTTTTGCTAAATTAATTGATAAAAATTAGAACGATGTCCATGTACCATGAAAATGAGTTTATCATACATTAATACAAATGTATAATGTGGTTATAAATTTTAAAACGAATTAAAAGATTATAGGCTTCATATATAGAGCATTTACCGAAAACTCACTATTTTCGTAGGGGGGTACACATAGATTTTGAGAAAATTCAAAAATTTGAGAATACTGTTTTAATACATATTTGAATCATGTAATAAAATATGATGAAGTTCAAAGAGGTTTGGAACCTTTGTTGTTTCCGTTTCTCTAAGGAATAGCAATTTATAGTGGTTAGTCCAATGATTTAGGGAGTATTTACAGTTTTGCTAAATTAATTGATAAAAAATTAGAACGATGTCCATGTACCATGAAAAGAAGTTTATCATAAATTAATACAAATGTATAATGTGGTTATAAATTTTAAAACGAATTAAAAGATTATAGGCTTCATATATAGAGCATTTACCGAAAACTCACTATTTTCGTAGGGGGGTACACATAGATTTTGAAAAAAATTCAAAAAATTTGAGAATACTGTTTTAATACATATTTGAATCATGTAATAAAATATGATGAAGTTCAAAGAGGTTTGGAACCTTTGTTGTCTCCGTTTCTCTAGGAATAGCAATTTTATAGTGGTTAGTCCAATGATTTAGGGAGTATTTACAGTTTTGCTAAATTAATTGATAAAAAATAGAAAGATGTCCATGTACCATGAAAAGGAGTTTATCATATATTAATACAAATGTATAATGTGGTTATAAATTTTAAAACGAATTAAAAGATTATAGGCTTCATATATAGAGCATTTACCGAAAACTCACTATTTTCGTAGGGGGTACACATAGATTTTGAGAAAATTAAAAAATTTGAGAATACTGTTTTAATACATTGAATCATGTAATAAATATGATGAAGTTCAAGAGGTTTGGAACCTTTGTTGTCTCCGTTTCTCTAAGAATAGCAATTTTATATGGTTTTTCAATTTTATAGTGGTTAGTCCAATGATTAGGGAGTATTTACAGTTTTGCTAAATTAATTGATAAAAATTAGAACGATGTCCATGTACCATGAAAAGGAGTTTATCATATATTAATAAAATGTATAATGTGGTTATAAATTTTAAAACGAATTAAAAGATTATAGCATTCATATATAGAGCATTTACCGAAAACTCACTATTTTCGTAGGGGGTACACATAGATTTTGAGAAAAATTCAAAAAATTTGAGAATACTGTTTTAATACATATTTGAATCATGTAATAAAATATGATGAAGTTCAAAGAGGTTTGGAACCTTTGTTGTCTCCGTTTCTCTAAGGAATAGCAATTTTATAGTGGTTAGTCCAATGATTTAGGGAGTATTTACAGTTTTGCTAAATTAATTGAATAAAATTAGAACGATGTCCATGTACCATGAAAAGAAGTTTATCATAAATTAATACAAATGTATAATGTGGTTATAAATTTTAAAACGAATTTAAAGATTATAGGCTTCATATATAGAGCATTTACCGAAAACTCACTATTTTCGTAGGGGGTACACATAGATTTTGAGAAAAATTCAAAAAAATTGAGAATACTGTTTTAATACATATTTGAATCATGTAATAAATATGATGAAGTTCAAAGAGGTTTGGAACCTTTGTTGTCTCCGTTTCTCTAAGGAATAGCAATTTTATAGTGGTTAGTCCAATGATTTAGGGAGTATTTACAGTTTTGCTAAATTAATTGATAAAAATTAGAACGATGTCCATGTACCATGAAAAGAAGTTTATCATAATTAATACAAATGTATAATGTGGTTATAAATTTTAAAACGAATTAAAAGATTATAGGCTTCATATATATAGCATTTACCGAAAACTCACTATTTTCGTAGGGGGGTACACATAGATTTTGAGAAAAATTCAAAAATTTGAGAATACTGTTTTAATACATATTTGAATCATGTAATAAATATGATGAAGTTCAAAGAGGTTTGGAACCTTTGTTGTTTCCGTTTCTCTAAGGAATAGCAATTTATAGTGGTTAGTCCAATGATTTAGGGAGTATTTACAGTTTTGCTAAATTAATTGATAAAAAATTAGAACGATGTCCATGTACCATGAAAAGAGTTTATCATAATTAATACAAATGTATAATGTGGTTATAAATTTTAAAACGAATTAAAAGATTATAGGCTTCATATATAGAGCATTTACCGAAAACTCACTATTTTCGTAGGGGGTACACATAGATTTTGAGAAAAATTCAAAAATTTGAGAATACTGTTTTAATACATATTTGAATCATGTAATAAATATGATGAAGTTCAAAGAGGTTTGGAACCTTTGTTGTCTCCGTTTCTCTAGGAATAGCAATTTTATAGTGGTTAGTCCAATGATTTAGGGAGTATTTACAGTTTTGCTAAATTAATTGATAAAAATTAGAACGATGTCCATGTACCATGAAAAGAGTTTATCATAAATTAATACAAATGTATAATGTGGTTATAAATTTTAAAACGAATTAAAAGATTATAGGCTTCATATATAGAGCATTTACCGAAAACTCACTATTTTCGTAGGGGGTACACATAGATTTTGAGAAAAATTCAAAAATTTGAGAATACTGTTTTAATACATATTTGAATCATGTAATAAAATATGATGAAGTTCAAAGAGGTTTGGAACCTTTGTTGTCTCCGTTTCTCTAAGGAATAGCAATTTTATAGTGGTTAGTCCAATGATTTAGGGAGTATTTACAGTTTTGCTAAATTAATTGATAAAAAATTAGAACGATGTCCATGTACCATGAAAAGAGTTTATCATATTAATACAAATGTATAATGTGGTTATAAATTTTAAAACGAATTAAAAGATTATAGGCTTCATATAGAGCATTTACCGAAAACTCACTATTTTCGTAGGGGTACACATAGATTTTGAGAAAAATTCAAAAAATTTGAGAATACTGTTTTAATACATATTTGAATCATGTAATAAAATATGATGAAGTTCAAAGAGGTTTGGAACCTTTGTTGTCTCCGTTTCTCTAAGGAATAGCAATTTTATAGTGGTTAGTCCAATGATTTAGGGAGTATTTACAGTTTTGCTAAATTAATTGATAAAAAATTAGAACGATGTCCATGTACCATGAAAAGAATTTTATCATAAATTAATACAAATGTATAATGTGGTTATAAATTTTAAAACGAATTAAAAGATTATAGGCTTCATATATAGAGCATTTACCGAAAACTCACTATTTTCGTAGGGGGGTACACATAGATTTTGAGAAAAATCAAAAAATTTGAGAATACTGTTTTAATACATATTTGAATCATGTAATAAATATGATGAAGTTCAAAGAGGTTTGGAACCTTTGTTGTCTCCGTTTCTCTAAGGAATAGCAATTTTATAGTGGTTAGTCCAATGATTTAGGGAGTATTTACAGTTTTGCTAAATTAATTGATAAAAAATTAGAACGATGTCCATGTACCATGAAAAGAATTTATCATAATTAATACAAATGTATAATGTGGTTTAAAATTTTAAAACGAATTAAAAGATTATAGGCTTCATATATAGAGCATTTACCGAAAACTCACTATTTTCGTAGGGGTTACACATAGATTTTGAGAAAAATTCAAAAATTTGAGAATACTGTTTTAATACATATTTGAATCATGTAATAAAATATGATGAAGTTCAAAGAGGTTTGGAACCTTGTTGTTTCCGTTTCTCTAAGGAATAGCAATTTTATAGTGGTTAGTCCAATGATTTAGGGAGTATTTACAGTTTTGCTAAATTAATTGATAAAAATTAGAACGATGTCCATGTACCATGAAAAAGTTTATCATAAATTAATACAAATGTATAATGTGGTTATAAATTTTAAAACGAATTAAAGATTATAGGCTTCATATATAGAGCATTTACCGAAAACTCACTATTTTCGTAGGGGGGTACACATAGATTTTGAGAAAAATCAAAAAATTTGAGAATACTGTTTTAATACATATTTGAATCATGTAATAATATGATGAAGTTCAAAGAGGTTTGGAACCTTTGTTGTTCCGTTTCTCTAAGGAATAGCAATTTATAGTGGTTAGTCCAATGATTTAGGGAGTATTTACAGTTTTGCTAAATTAATTGATAAAAATTAGAACGATGTCCATGTACCATGAAAAGAAGTTTATCATAATTAATACAAAGTATAATGTGGTTTTAAATTTTAAAAAAATTTAAAGATTATAGGCTTCATATATAGAGCATTTACCGAAAACTCACTATTTTCGTAGGGGTTACACATAGATTTTGAGAAAAATTCAAAAAATTGAGAATACTGTTTTAATACATATTTGAATCATGTAATAAAATATGATGAAGTTCAAAGAGGTTTGGAACCTTTGTTGTCTCCGTTTCTCTAAGGAATAGCAATTTTATAGTGGTTAGTCCAATGATTTAGGAGTATTTACAGTTTTGCTAAATTAATTGATAAAAATTAGAACGATGTCCATGTACCATGAAAAGAAGTTTATCATAAATTAATACAAATGTATAATGTGGTTATAAATTTAAAACGAATTAAAAGATTATAGGCTTCATATATAGAGCATTTACCGAAAACTCACTATTTTCGTAGGGGGGTACACATAGATTTTGAGAAAAATTCAAAAATTTGAAATACTGTTTTAATACATATTTGAATCATGTAATAAATATGATGAAGTTCAAAGAGTTTGGAACCTTTGTTGTCTCCGTTTCTCTAGGGAATAGCAATTTTATAGTGGTTAGTCCAATGATTTAGGGAGTATTTACAGTTTTGCTAAATTAATTGATAAAAAATTAGAACGATGTCCATGTACCATGAAAAGAAGTTTATCATAATTAATACAAATGTATAATGTGGTTATAAATTTTAAAACGAATTAAAGATTATAGGCTTCATATATAGAGCATTTACCGAAAACTCACTATTTTCGTAGGGGGGTACACATAGATTTTGAGAAAAATTCAAAATTGAGAATACTGTTTTAATACATATTTGAATCATGTAATAAAATATGATGAAGTTCAAAGAGGTTTGGAACCTTTGTTGTCTCCGTTTCTCTAAGGAATAGCAATTTTATAGTGGTTAGTCAATGATTTATTAGGGAGTATTTACAGTTTTGCTAAATTAATTGATAAAAATTAGAACGATGTCCATGTACCATGAAAAGAAGTTTATCATAAATTAATACAAATGTATAATGTGGTTATAAATTTTAAAACGAATTAAAGATTATAGGCTTCATATATAGAGCATTTACCGAAAACTCACTATTTTCGTAGGGGGTACACATAGATTTTGAGAAAAATTCAAAAAATTTGAGAATACTGTTTTAATACATATTTGAATCATGTAATAAAATATGATGAAGTTCAAAGAGGTTTGGAACCTTTGTTGTCTCCGTTTCTCTAAGGAATAGCAATTTTATAGTGGTTAGTCCAATGATTTAGGGAGTATTTACAGTTTTGCTAAATTAATTGATAAAAATTAGAACGATGTCCATGTACCATGAAAAGAAGTTTATCATAAATTAATACAAATGTATAATGTGGTTTTAAATTTTAAAACAATTTAAAAGATTATAGGCTTCATATATAGAGCATTTACCGAAAACTCACTATTTTCGTAGGGGTTACACATAGATTTTGAGAAAAAATCAAAAAATTGAGAATACTGTTTTAATACATATTGAATCATGTAATAAAATATGATGAAGTTCAAAGAGGTTTGGAACCTTTGTTGTTCCGTTTCTCTAGGAATAGCAATTTATAGTGGTTAGTCCAATGATTTAGGGAGTATTTACAGTTTTGCTAAATTAATTGATAAAAAATTAGAACGATGTCCATGTACCATGAAAAGAAGTTTATCATAAATTAATACAAATGTATAATGTGGTTATAAATTTTAAAACGAATTAAAAGATTATAGGCTTCATATATAGAGCATTTACCGAAAACTCACTATTTTCGTAGGGGGTACACATAGATTTTGAGAAAAATCAAAAAATTTGAGAATACTGTTTTAAAACATATTTGAATCATGTAATAAAATATGATGAAGTTCAAAGAGGTTTGGAACCTTTGTTGTCTCCGTTTCTCTAAGGAATAGCAATTTTATAGTGGTTAGTCCAATGATTTAGGGAGTATTTACAGTTTTGCTAAATTAATTGATAAAAAATTAGAACGATGTCCATGTACCATGAAAAGAAGTTTATCATAAATTAATACAAATGTATAATGTGGTTATAAATTTTAAAACGAATTAAAAGATTATAGGCTTCATATATAGAGCATTTACCGAAAACTCACTATTTTCGTAGGGGTACACATAGATTTTGAGAAAAATTCAAAAAATTTGAGAATACTGTTTTATACATATTTGAATCATGTAATAAAATATGATGAAGTTCAAAGAGGTTTGGAACCTTTGTTGTCTCCGTTTCTCTAAGGAATAGCAATTTTATAGTGGTTAGTCCAATGATTTAGGGAGTATTTACAGTTTTGCTAAATTAATTGATAAAAAATTAGAACGATGTCCATGTACCATGAAAAGAAGTTTATCATAAATTAATACAAATGTATAATGTGGTTTTAAATTTTAAAACGAATTAAAAGATTATAGGCTTCATATATAGAGCATTTACCGAAAACTCACTATTTTCGTAGGGGGGTACACATAGATTTTGAGAAAAATTCAAAAAATTGAGAATACTGTTTTAATACATATTTGAATCATGTAATAAAATATGATGAAGTTCAAAGAGGTTTGGAACCTTTGTTGTCTCCGTTTCTCTAGGGAAGCAATTTTATAGTGGTTAGTCCAATGATTTAGGGAGTATTACAGTTTTGCTAAATTAATTGATAAAAAATTAGAACGATGTCCATGTACCATGAAAAGAAGTTTATCATAAATTAATACAATGGTATAATGTGGTTATAAATTTTAAAACGAATTAAAAGATTATAGGCTTCATATATAGAGCATTTACCGAAAACTCACTATTTTCGTAGGGGGTACACATAGATTTTGAGAAAAAATCAAAAAATTTGAGAATACTGTTTTAATACATATTTGAATCATGTAATAAAATATGATGAAGTTCAAAGAGGTTTGGAACCTTTGTTGTCTCCGTTTCTCTAAGGAATAGCAATTTTATAGTGGTTAGTCCAATGATTTAGGGAGTATTTACAGTTTTGCTAAATTAATTGATAAAAAATTAGAACGATGTCCATGTACCATGAAAAGAAGTTTATCATAAATTAATACAAATGTATAATGTGGTTATAAATTTTAAAACGAATTAAAAGATTATAGGCTTCATATATAGAGCATTTACCGAAAACTCACTATTTTCGTAGGGGGGTACACATAGATTTTGAGAAAAATTCAAAAATTGAGAATACTGTTTTAATACATATTTGAATCATGTAATAAAATATGATGAAGTTCAAAGAGGTTTGAACCTTTGTTGTCTCCGTTTCTCTAGGGAATAGCAATTTTATAGTGGTTAGTCCAATGATTTAGGGAGTATTTCAGTTTTGCTAAATTAATTGATAAAAAATTAGAACGATGTCCATGTACCATGAAAAAAGTTTATCATACATTAATACAAATGTATAATGTGGTTTAAATTTTAAAACAATTAAAAGATTATAGGCTTCATATATAGAGCATTTACCGAAAACTCACTATTTTCGTAGGGGGGTACACATAGATTTTGAGAAAAATTCAAAAAATTGAAATACTGTTTTAATACATATTTGAATCATGTAATAAAATATGATGAAGTTCAAAGAGGTTTGGAACCTTGTTGTCTCCGTTTCTCTAAGGAATAGCAATTTTATAGTGGTTAGTCCAATGATTTAGGGAGTATTTACAGTTTTGCTAAATTAATTGATAAAAAATTAGAACGATGTCCATGTACCATGAAAAGGAGTTTATCATAAATTAATACAAATGTAATGTGGTTATAAATTTTAAAACGAATTAAAAGATTATAGGCTTCATATATAGAGCATTTACCGAAAACTCACTATTTTCGTAGGGGGGTACACATAGATTTTGAGAAAAATTCAAAAAATTGAGAATACTGTTTTAATACATATTTGAATCATGTAATAAAATATGATGAAGTTCAAAGAGTTTGGAACCTTTGTTGTCTCCGTTTCTCTAAGGAATAGCAATTTATAGTGGTTAGTCCAATGATTTAGGGAGTATTTACAGTTTTGCTAAATTAATTGATAAAAAATTAGAACGATGTCCATGTACCATGAAAAGAAGTTTATCATAAATTAATACAAATGTATAATGTGGTTATAAATTTTAAAACGAATTAAAAAGATTATAGGCTTCATATAGAGCATTTACCGAAAACTCACTATTTTCGTAGGGGGGTACACATAGATTTTGAGAAAAATTCAAAAAATTTGAGAATACTGTTTTAATACATATTTGAATCATGTAATAAAATATGATGAAGTTCAAAGAGGTTTGGAACCTTTGTTGTCTCCGTTTCTCTAAGGAATAGCAATTTTATAGTGGTTAGTCCAATGATTTAGGGAGTATTTACAGTTTTGCTAAATTAATTGATAAAAAATTAGAACGATGTCCATGTACCATGAAAAGGAGTTTATCATATATTAATACAAATGTATAATGTGGTTATAAATTTTAAAACGAATTAAAAGATTATAGGCTTCATATATAGAGCATTTACCGAAAACTCACTATTTTCGTAGGGGGGTACACATAGATTTTGAGAAATTCAAAAAATTTGAGAATACTGTTTTAATACATATTTGAATCATGTAATAAAATATGATGAAGTTCAAAGAGGTTTGGAACCTTTGTTGTCTCCGTTTCTCTAAGAATAGCAATTTTATAGTGGTTAGTCCAATGATTTAGGGAGTATTTACAGTTTTGCTAAATTAATTGATAAAAAATAGAACGATGTCCATGTACCATGAAAAGAAGTTTATCATAATTAATACAAATGTATAATGTGGTTATAAATTTTAAAACGAATTAAAAGATTATAGGCTTCATATATAGAGCATTTACCGAAAACTCACTATTTTCGTAGGGGGTTACACATAGATTTTGAGAAAAATTCAAAAAATTTGAGAATACTGTTTTAATACATATTTGAATCATGTAATAAAATATGATGAAGTTCAAAGAGGTTTGGAACCTTTGTTGTCTCCGTTTCTCTAAGGAATAAATTTTATAGTGGTTAGTCCAATGATTTAGGGAGTATTTACAGTTTTGCTAAATTAATTGATTAAAAATTAGAACGATGTCCATGTACCATGAAAAGGAGTTTATCATAAATTAATACAAATGTATAATGTGGTTATAAATTTTAAAACGAATTAAAAGATTATAGGCTTCATATATAGAGCATTTACCGAAAACTCACTATTTTCGTAGGGGGTTCACATAGATTTTGAGAAAATTCAAAAAATTGAGAAATACTGTTTTAATACATATTTAATCATGTAATAACATATGATGAAGTTCAAAGAGGTTTGGAACCTTTGTTGTCTCCGTTTCTCTAGGAATAGCAATTTATAGTGGTTAGTCCAATGATTTGGGAGTATTTTCAGTTTTGCTAAATTAATTGATAAAAAATTAGAACGATGTCCATGTACCATGAAAAGAAGTTTATCATACATATTATACAAAGGTATAATGTGGTTTTAAATTTTAAAACGAATTTAAAGATTATAGGCTTCATATATAGAGCATTTACCGAAAACTCACTATTTTTTCGAGGGGTTTACACATAGATTTTGAAAAAAA